>NW_027063428.1:0-35671 GCF_032884065.1 Artemia franciscana | reverse complement strand
AAATTGATATCAAGAGGTTTTTCTGCAAATAAATTAACTTGGCAATTTAAAAAATTTAGTTTTCATTATAACGAACTTTTAAATAAATATCAAAAGAATTATCTAGAAATACTTAAAGAAATTTTTAACTAATTTCGGAGGTTCGAGAGATGTTGTCACAGCGCCATTTATTTTGAATTGTGTTTCTAATTGAGCGGATTTTGTAAAAAATTAGCCACATGGTAAAGATGAATTCTATAATTGTTTAGTTCATTCAGGTTTTTTGCAATGTGTTAATATTTGTGATTTGGTAAGATTTATAATATTTAGTTTACCTATTGTTGCTAAAGGGAGGGATATATTAACAGGATAAGCTTGTTTTGGTTTTACTTGGTTGTTTTACATTTGCTGTTTTTTTTTTTTTTTTCATAGGCATGTATTTTGGGCGTGATACCTGACGCGGGGATGCCATGGATATTCTGTGGTAGCCACAACACTGTGCTGGGTAGAGAATTTAGAGTGGCAAAACCCTATATAGGCCAGTGTATTCTCCTGATGAGCCCTTATGTTGGGTGTTGCCTCTGAATTATTTGTCTATATTATTTTTTCTATTGTTCGGTAAATGACGACTTATACTTATTGACGACATGACTGCCTGTCCATGGATTATTCTTTATGGTTGATTGTGTGTGGCTATGCTGTTTGACCTATGTGATTGTATGGATGAGTAGGGTTAAGGCCTCATTCAAGTGCTGGTCTATATTAATCACTAATTTAGGAAAACAGTCTTCCTTTTCTCCTTCTCTCTTTTTTTTTTTTTTTTTTTTTTTTTTTTTTTTTTTTTTTTTTTTTGTGTTTGTGCTGTAGCATTGGTGATTTCTCTTTTCATGATATACATAAATATATATATATATATATATATATATATATATATATATATACATATATTATATATATTAGCTGTTGGGTTGGCGCGAAGCGCCAGCCCAACAGCTATCTATCTATATATATATAAATAAGTTGTTTGTCTGTTGACTGATGTCATGTTTGTGTGTCGACTGACGTCATATTTGTCGACTGACGTCATTATAAGGATTGAGCTGTATGTCGTCATGAAGTTGTTTGTCGACTGACGTCATGTTTGCCGACTGACGAAATTACAGACCGGGACACAAATGACGACTGGGACTCTCAAAGAGAAATTACAGGCAATGGGACAGCGAAGAATGTTGTATATTCGCAAGTTTTACAAACATATATATATCTATCTATATTTACAGGTGGGACACAGGGACACAACTACAACGGCACGTAACTAATATGGCACGAAAAAAGCTAAAAAAAATACCTAAAAAGAAAAAAACTTAAAAAAAAGGAAAATAAATAAATAGGTTAAAAAACTAAAAAGAAAAAACACCAGGACACAAATGACGACCAGGACACAGGGAATATAAATGACGACTGGGACGCAGGGACACAACTACAACGGGATGCCGGGGGGCACAGGGGGATATATAAATGACGACGGGGACACAGGAAATATTCGATTAGCAATCACCATCAACAAAGCTCAAGGGCAATCATTAGAATAATGAGGTATAGATCTGAATACGGATTGTTTTTCCCATGGACAATTATATATTGGATGTTCAAGAGTCGGTAAACCCGACAATCTATTTATACAGGGACACAACTACAATGGCGCGTAACTAATAAAGCGCGTAACGACTTCCACGCGCAGGGGGGCTTGGGGGGCGCAAAGCACCCCCACCAACTAGGTGTTGAGGTGGCGCGAAGTGCCACCCCAACAGCTATCTATCTATCTATATATATTTATATATATATATATAAATAAGTTACATATATAAAAATAAGTTGTCTGTGGGTCTGTCGAGTGATGTCATGTCATCATGTCGTCATGTCGTCATGAAGTTAGTTGTCGTCATGTTTGTTATGACGATGACGTCATTAAAGGTATTTAAGAAAATCGTTCAAAAACAAATTTTTAATTGTAAGAAGATCGTGGACGGAAAAATATTTAATTGTAAAATGACTGAAGAACCTACAATGGCAACAGCCGAGGAAGCTGCTCAAAAGACAAATTTTTAATTGTAAGAAGATCGTGGAGGGAAAAATGTTTAATTGTAAAATGACTGAAAAACCTACAATGGCAACAGCCGAGGAAGCTGCTCAAAGAGTCTATGCCAAAAAACTTGAGTCTGATAGAGAAAGTAAGAAAAGAAAGCGTGCCGAGGAGTCACAAGAACAGCAAGAAAACAGGCTTGCGGCAGATAGAGAAAGTAAGAACAGAAAGTGTGCCGAGGAATCACAATATATATCAATATATATAAAAATAAGTTGTCTGTCGGTGGATCAGTTGACGTCATGTTTCTGTGTCGACTGACGTCATGAAGTTAGTTGTCGTCATTTTTGCTATGACAGTGTCGTCATTAAAGTTGTCGTCATTTTTGCTATGATGGTGACGTCATTAAAGATATTTAAGACATATATGTTCAAGTAGAAATCTATTAATATTTAAGTTTACAATGACTGATGAACTTACAATGGCAAAAGCCGATGAAGATGCTCAAAGAGTCTAAGCCAAAAAACTTGCTGCTGGTAGAGAAAGTCAGAAAAGAAAGCGTGCCGAGGAACTACCAGAGCAACGCGAAAGCAGACTTGCTGCTAAAAGAGAAAGTGAAAAAATAAGGCATGCCGAGGAATCACAAGAACAGCAAGAAATCAGGCTTGCTGCTGATAGAGAAAGTAAGAAAAGAAAGTGTGCCGAGGAATCACAAGAACAGCAAGAAATCAGGCTTGCTGCTGATAGAGAAAGTAAGAAAAGAAAGCGTGCCGAGGAATCAGAGCAACTTGAAAGTTATCGCCTGGCATTCAGGTACAGCCCAGTCGATGATTATAGCTTGAGTAGATGTGTTCAAATCGGGACAATGTCTAAAATTTGTCCCTATTGCAAGGCCTTGAAATTCAATGGTGAAACAATGGGAATGTGTTGCGCCTCAGGAAAAGTTAAACTTCCTCTATTGGCTGCACCACCAGAGCCATTGAAGACTTTCCTTACTGGAACTACGTCAGAATCTAAGCGTTTTTTGTCAAAAATCAGAAAATACAACTCATGTTTCCAAATGACGTCGTTTGGAGCCCAAATCGAAAATCCAGATCAATTTATGTCTACTTTCAAAGTAAAAGGGCAAATTTATCATAGAGCAGGTTCCCTTTTACCATTCTCAGGCGAGAATCATAAATTTTAACAATTGTACTTCATCAGTGATAAAAATTCTGAATTGAATGCACGTTGCGAAATTTCTCCCAAGGTTGAAAGGACAATCGTTTCCCTATTGCAACATCTTTTCCACAAAAATAATAATTTAGTGCGTCTGTTCAAAACAGCCATCGATTTGATGCCTACTGATACGCATAAAATTGTTATTTCCGCTGACAAAACGCCTCCTGGCCAACATGTTCGTAGATACAATGCTCCAACTATCGACGAAGTGGCAATCGTTATGGTCGGTGATCAGTTTTTACCTCGAGATATTATTCTTCATAAGCGAAACGCTCAGTTGTTAAGAATTGGTGAAACTCATCGATGCTACGATGCCCTACAATATCCTATCATTTTTTGGGATGGAGCCGATGGCTATCACTTTAATATTAAATTGATGAATCCAGCCACTAACAAAGAAATGAATAAGAAATGCAGTGCAATGCATTATTATTCCTATAGACTAATGATTCGGCAGGATGAAGAAAATTATATTTTAAAATGCCGTGAATTGTTTCACCAATTTGTCGTTGATATGTATGCTAAAATTGAATCAGAACGTTTGCTATATATCCGCCTGAATCAGACCAAGCTCCGCTCTGAACAATACATTCATTTGCGAGATGCAGTTATAAATGAAGGTAATACCAGAAACGTTGGAAGATTAACAATTTTACCTTCGTCATATGCTGGCAGTCCCCGTCATATGCATGAATATGCTCAAGATGCTACTGCGTATGTTCGTCTCTATGGTCGTCCAGATTTATTTATTACATTTACATGTAATCAATCTTGGGACGAGATACTGCAGCTTTTACTTCAAGGCCAATCGGCGATTCATAGGCATGACATTACGGCCCATGTCTTTCGACAAAAGTTGAAATCACTGATAAACTACATAGTAAAACTTGAAGTGTTTGGGTCAGTGCGATGCTGGATGTACTCAGTGGAATGGCAAAAACGAGGTTTGCCACACGCACATATACTAATCTGGCTACATAAAAAAATTACTTCGAACGAAATTGATGATGGGATTTCCGCTGAAATACCTGATAAAAATGTCGATAAGGGGTTACATGATATTATTGTAAAAAATATGATACATGGACCTTGCGGTGCACTGACCGAAAATTCACCATGCATGGCCAAAGGAAGGTGCAAAAAGCAATATCCTCGACTTTTAGTATCAAAGACAATTACTGGCAATGATGGTCACCCACAATATAGAAGAAGATCTACTAAAGATGGCGGTAAAACAGCAATAATAAAGAAGCGTAACAGTACCACCATCGAAGTAGATAACCAGTGGGTTGTTCCATATTCCCCATTATTATCAAAAACATTTAATGCACACATAAACGTTGAATACTGTTACTCCGTAAAGGCAATCAAATACATATGTAAATACGTCAGCAAAGGCCGTGACATGGCAGTTTTTGGCTTGCAGCCCGAGATCAAAGATTTCGACGAAATCGTACAATATCAGGCTGGAAGATACATAAGCAGTAATGGAGCTGTTTGGCGAATTCTTTCATTTCCGATACATGAACGTAGTCCAGCTGTTGTTCACTTAGCGGTACATTTACAGAATGGTCAACGTGCTTATTTCACGGAAACCAACGTGCAACAAAGAGCCCTGAATCCACCGGATACAACATTAACAGCTTTTTTTTCGCTTTGCAAAAATGATTCTTTTGCAAAAAAACTGCTGTATACTGAAGTGCCTTCGTATACAACGTGGAATACTAAAAATAAAGTATTTGAACGTCGAAAACAGGGTTAGTCAGTCGACGGCCAACCTACCATCTTCAAAGATACCACGATAGGAAGACTCTACACCGTTCACCCCAATCAACATGAATGCTTCTTTCTACGCCTGCTTTTGGTGAATGTACCCGGTCCGACATCCTTTGAGTATTTGAGAACTGTTAACGGTACTATGCATGACACTTACCATAATGCATGCCAAGCTCTTAATTTATTGGAGAATGACCAACACTGGGATAACTGCATCAATGACGAGTGGGGGACGTCAACCCCAAGTCAAATTCGTGCATTGTTTGGCATCATTTTAACAACTTGCTCTCCATCAGCTCCTACAGAGTTATGGGAAAAATATAAGTAAAAAATGTCCGAAGATATATTCCATCGAAAACAGTTAGAGACGTCAGATATGACTTTTGATTTTACATCAGAAATTTATAACTACAATTTAGTTATTACAGAAGATTTGTGCGTACGAATGGCAAACAAACCTCTTCAGGATTTGGGAATGCCTTCACCTAACCGTATCGCTGCTGTTTCGACATGTGTAGAATTGGATCGTGAACAAAGTTACAGTACGAGTGATCTATTGTCGTATGTACAAAATAACATTTCCAAGTTAACGTCGGAACAAAAAGACATTTATGATACGATAATGCATTGTGTCGATAACAACGTTGGAGAAATTTTCTTTTTGGATGCGCCAGGAGGTACTGGTAAAACGTTTGTGATAAAACTGATTCTGGCATCAATTCGATCAAAAAATGATATAAGCGTTGGCAATTGCGTCGTGCGGAATAGCCGCAACATTGCTGCCTGGTGGAAAAACTGCTCATTCCGCTTTGAAATTGCCTCTGAATTTGCATTCTACAGAAACTCCCACGTGCAATATTTCTAAATCATCTGGGATGGGTAAAGTATTGCAGCAATGCAAACTTATTATTTGAGATGAGTGCACAATGGCACACAAAAAATCGCTCGAGGCTCTGGATCAATGCTTGAAAGATTTGAGAGGCAAGTCGAAACCCTTTGGCAGCACATTAATATTGCTTGCGGGAGATTTCAGGCAAACATTAACTATAATACCTAGATCAACTCCTGCAGACGAAATGAATGCTTGCCTGAAAAATTCTAATTTATGGGCACACGTAAAAATATTAAAATTAACTACAAATATGCGTGTCCGATTGCAAAACGATGACTCTGGTCTAACATTTTCAGATCAATTGCTGGCAATTGGAAACGGAAAGCTCCCAGTAGACTCAATTTCAGGACGTATAAAACTACCTGCTGATTTCTGTAATTTAGTGACGTCCAAAAATGAATTGATTGAAAAAGTATTTCCGAATATTCTAAAAAATTATAAAAATAATAAATGGCTAAGTGAAAGAGCGATTCTCGCACCCAAAAATATAGACGTCCACGAAATCAACAATATTGTTTTGACCAAGATTCGAGACCAGGCAGTCCTTTACAAGTCAGTCGACACAGTTTTGGAACCAAATGAAGCGGTTAATTATCCATCTGAATTTTTAAATTCCATTGATCTTTCAGGGTTTCCACCACACGTGCTACAACTAAAAATATGCGTACCAATAATACTTTTAAGAAATATCAACCCACCAAAGCCTTGCAATGGCACGCAACTTGCCGTAAAAAAACAATAGAAAACCTAATAGAGGCCACAATCTTGACAGGGCCTTTTAAGGGTGAGGCTGTTCTTATTCCTCGCATTCCCTTGATTCCAACGGATCTGCCTTTTCAATTTAAAAGATTGCAATTCCCGATTCGATTAGCATTTGCAATCACCATTAACAAAGCTCAAGGTCAATCATTAGAAAAATGTGGTATAGATCTTAATACTGATTGTTTTTCCCATGGACAATTGTACGTTGCATGTTCGAGGGTCGGTAAACCTGACAATCTATTTATATGTAGCGACAATTTGACAGCGAAGAATGTTGTATATTCGCAAGTTTTACGTAGTTAATTTGTATGTTACATTTGGAAATGTTATTTCGTACATACGACAATAGATCACTCGTACTGTAACTTTGTTCACGATCCAATTCTACACATGTCGAAACAGCAGCGATACGGTTGGGTGAAGGCATTCCCAAATCCTGAAGAGGTTTGTTTGCCATACGTACGCAAAAATCTTCTATAATAACTAGTGTGTAGTTATAAATTTCTGATGTAAAATCAAAATTCATATCTGACGTCTCTAACTGTTTTCGATGGAGTATATCTTCGGACATTTTTGACTTATATTTTTCCCATAACTCTGTAGGAGCTGATGGAGAGCAAGTTGTTAAAATGATGCCAAACAATGCACGAATTTGACTTGGGGTTGACGTTTCGCACGTGTCATTGATGCAGTTATCCCAGTGTTGGTCATTCTCCAATAAATTCAGAGGTTGGCATGCACTACGGTAAGTGTCATGTATAGTACCGTTTACAGTTCTCAAATACTCAAAGGATGTCGGACCGGGTATATTCACCAAAAGCAGGCGTAGAAAGAAGCATTCATGTTGATTGGGGTGAACGGTGTAGAGTCTTCCTATCGTGGTATCTTTGAAGATAGTAGGTTGGCCGTCGACTGACTTACCCTGTTTTCGACGTTCAAATACTTTATTTTTAGTATTCCCCGTGTAATACGAAGGCAGTTCAGTATACGGCAGTTTTTTTGCAAAAGAATCATTTTTGCAAAGCGAAAAAAAAAGCTGTTAATGTTGTATCCGGTGGATTTAGGGCTCTTTGTTGCACTTTGGTTTCCATGAAATAAACACGTTGACCATTCTGTAAATGTACCGCTAAGTGAACAACAGCTGGACTACGTTCATGTATCGGAAATGAAAGAATTCGCCAAACAGCTTCATTACTGCTTATGTATCTTCCAGCCTGATATTGTACGATTTCGTCGAAATCTTTGATTTCGGGCTGCAAGCCAAAAACTGCCATGTCACTGTCTTTGTTGACGTATTTACATATGTATTTGATTGCCTTTACGGAGTTACAGTATTCAACGTTTATGTGTGCATTAAATGTTTTTGATAATAATGGGGAATATGGAACAACCCACTGGTTATCTACTTCGATGGTGGTACCGTTTAGCTTCTTTATTATTGCTGTTTTACCGCCATCTTCAGTAGATCTTCTTCTATATTGTGGGTAACCATCATTGCCAGTAATTGTCTTTGATACTAAAAGTCGAGGATATTGCTTTGTGCACCTTCCTTTGGCCATGCATGGTGAATTTTCGTTTAGTGCACCGCAAGGTCTATGTATCATATTTTTTACAATAATATCATGTAACCCCTTATCGACATTTTTATCAGGTATTTCAGCGGAAATCACATAATCGATTTCGTTCGAAGTAATTTTTTTATGTAGCCAGATTAGTATATGTGCGTGTGGCAAACCTCGTTTTTGCCATTCCACTGAGTACATCCAGCATCGCACTGACCCAAACACTTCAATTTTTACTATGTAGTTTATCAGTGATTTCAACTTTTGCCGGAAGACACGGGCCGTAATGTCATGCCTATGAACCGCCGATTGGCCTTGAAGTAAAAGCTGCAGTATCTCGTCCCAAGATTGATTACATGTAAATGTAATAAATAAATCTGGACGACCATAGAGACGAACATACGCAATAGCATCTTGAGCATATTCATGCATATGAAGGGGACTGCCAGCATATGACGAAGGTAAAATTGTTAATCTTCCAACGTTTCTGGTATTACCGTCATTTATAACTGCATCTCGCAAATGAATGTATTGTTCAGAGCGGAGCTTGGTCTGATTCAGGCGGATATATAGCAAATATTCTGATTCAATTTTAGCATACATATCAACGACAAATTGGTGAAACAATTCACGGCATTTTAAAATATAATTTTCTTCATCCTGCCGAATCATTAGTCCCTAGGAATAATAATGCATTGCACTGCATTTCTTATTCATTTCTTTGTTAGTGGCTGGATTCATCAATTTAATATTAAAGTGATAGCCGTCGGCTCCATCCCAAAAAATGATAGGATATTGTAGGGCATCGTAGCAACGATGAGATTCAGCAATTCTTAACAACTGAGCGTTTCGCTTATGAAGAATAATATCTCGAGGTAAAAACTGATCACCGACCATAACGATTGCCACTTCGTCGATAGTTAGAGCATTGTATCTACGCACATGTTTGCCAGGAGGCGTTTTGTCAGCGGAAATAACAATTTTACGCGTATCAGTAGGCATCAAATCGATGGCTGTTTTGAACAGACGCACTAAATTATTATTTTCGTGGAAAAGATGTTGCAATTGGGAAACGATTGTCCTTTCAACTTTGGGAGAAATTTCGCAACGTGCATTCAATTCAGAATTTCTATCACTGATGAAGTACAATTGTAAAAATTTATGATTCTCGCCTGAGAATGGTAGAAGGGACCCTGCTCTATGATAAATTTGCCCTTTTACTTTGAAAGTAGACATAAATTGATCTGGATTTTCGATTTGGGCTCCAAACGACGTCGTTTGGAAACATGAGTTGTATTTTCTGATTTTTGACAAAAAACGCTTAGATTCTGACGTAGTTCCAGTAAGGAAAGTCTTCAATGTTTCTGGTGGTGCAGCCAATAGAGGAAGTTTAACTTTTCCTGAGGTGCAACACATTCCCATTGTTTCACCATTGAATTTCAAGGCCTTGCAATAGGGACAAATTTTTGACATTGTCCCGATTTGAACACATCTACTCAAGCTATAATCATCGACTGGGCTGTACCTGAATGCCAGGCGATAACTTTCAGGTTGCTCTGATTCCTCGGCACGCTTTCTTTTCTTACTTTCTC
Source organism: Artemia franciscana (assembly GCF_032884065.1). NCBI lineage: Eukaryota > Metazoa > Arthropoda > Branchiopoda > Anostraca > Artemiidae > Artemia > Artemia franciscana. The sequence goes on along the minus strand of NW_027063428.1, from coordinate 25,804 downwards.
TATCAGCAGCAAGCCTGATTTCTTGCTGTTCTTGTGATTCCTCGGCACGCTTTCTTTTCTTACTTTCTCTATCAGCAGCAAGCCTGATTTCTTGCTGTTCTTGTGATTCCTCGGCACGCCTTCTTTTTTCACTTTCTCTTTTAGCAGCAAGTCTGCTTTCGCGTTGCTCTGGTAGTTCCTCGGCACGCTTTCTTTTCTGACTTTCTCTATCAGCAGCAAGTTTTTTGGCATAGACTCTTTGAGCATCTTCATCGGCTTTTGCCATTGTAAGTTCATCAGTCATTGTAAACTTAAACATTAATAGATTTCTACGTGAACATATATGTCTTAAATATGTTTAATGACGTCACCGTCATAGCAAAAATTACGACAACTAACTTCATGACGTCAGTCGACACAGAAACATGACGTCACCTGATCCACAGACAGACAACTTATTTTTATATATATAGATATATATATATATACTAGCTGTTGGGGTGGCGCTTCGCGCCACCCCAACACCTAGTTGGCGGGGTGCTTCGCGCCCCCCAAGCCCCCCCGCGCGCGTAAGTCGTTACGTGCCATATTAGTTACGCGCCATTGTAGTTGTGTCCCTGTGTCCCACCTATGAATAGAGATAGACATAAATATATGTTTTTAACTACGTAAAACATGCGAATATACAACATTCTTCGCTTTCCCATTGTCTGTGCATATAAATAGATTGTCAGGTTTACTGACTCTTGAACATGCAACATATATTTGTCCATGGGAAAAACAATCCGTATTCAGATCTATACCTCATTATTCTAATGATGTGTTCCTGTGTCCCGGTCGTCATTTATATTCCCTGTGTCCCGGTCGTCATTTGTGTCCCGGTGTCCCAGTTTGTAATTTGTCTTTGAGTGTCTCGGTCGTCATTTATATTCCCTGTGTCCCGGTGTCCCGGTCGTCATTTGTGTCCCCGGTGTCCCGGTCTGTAATTTCTATTCGAACAATCCCTGTGTCCCGGTCGTCATTTATATATCCCGCCTGTGCCCCCGGCGTTCCCGTTGTAGTTGTATCCCTGTGTCCCGGTCGTCATTTATATTCCTAATTTCATGACGTCAGTCAACACAGAAATGTGACGTCACCTGATCCACAGACAGACAGACAGACAACTTATTTTATATATATATATATATATATATATATATATATATATATATATATATATATATATATATATATATATATATATATATATATATATAAATATATATATATACTATATATATATAATCTATCTATCTATCTATATAAAAATAAGTTGTATGTGTATTATGTCTGTCTGTCTGTCTGTCCGCATATGACGTCTGAATTATTTCATCATATACCAATTCAAAAACGAATGTATTCAAGCCCGAAGTAGCTGAGTTGGTAACGCGTTATGTTCCAAGTTCTAGGTCCGAGAGGTTGCTGGTTCGAACCTGAGCTAGGTAAAAACTACAAAAAAAAACTAAAAAGAAAAAACTAAAAACTAAAAAAAAACTAAAAAAACTAAAAAAAGGTAAACGCTACAAAAAAACTAAAAAGAAAAAAACTAAAAACGAATAAAAAACTAAAAAAGCAAAAAAACTAAAAAAACTTAAAAAGAAAAAAAAGAAAAAAAAATGAAAAAAGGAAAAAAACTGAAAAATAAAGGAGAAAAACATAAAAATAAGTTGTATGTGTGTTATTTATGTCTGTCTGTCTGTCCGCATGTGACGTCTGAACTATTTCATCATAGTACAAAAAAAACTAAAAAGAAAAAAAAACTAAAAACTAATAAAAAAAACTAAAAAAGCTAGAAAACTTAAAAAAACTAAAAAAGAAAATAGGAAAAAAAACTGAAAAATAAAGGAGAAAAACAAAACTAAAAAAAAAGACAAAAATTTATTTCATCATATAAACTAAAAAAAGGTAAAAAAACTAAAAACTAAAAAAAAAGACCAATTCAAAAACGAATGTATATACAGACTGGGACACCGGGATACAAATGACGACCGGGACAAAGGGAATATAAATGACAACCGGGACAGAGGGACACAACTACAACGGGGACGCCGGGGGGTACAGAGGGATATATAAATGACGACCGGGACACTCAACGAGAAATTACAGACTGGGACACTGGGACACAAATGACGACCGGGACAAAGGGAATATAAATGACGACCGGGACACTCAAACCGAAATTACAGACTGGGACACCGGGAAACAAATAACGACCGGGACAAAGGGAATATAAATTACAACCGGGACACAGGGACAAAACTACAACGGGGACGCCGGGGGGTAAAGAGGGATATATAAATGACGACCGGGACACTCAACGAGAAATTACAGACTGGGACACTGGGACACAAATGACAACCGAGACAAAGGGAATATAAATGACGACCGGGACACAGGGACACAACTACAACGGGGACGCCGGGGGGTACAGGGGGATATATAAATGACGACGGGGACACAGGGAATGTTCGATTACTAATCACCATCAACAAAGCTCATGGACAATCATTAGAATAATGAGGTATAGATCTGAATACGGATTGTTTTTCCCATGCACAATTATGTATTGCATGTTCAAGAGTCGGTAAACCCGACAATCCATTTATATAGGGACACAACTACAATGGCGCGTAACTAATATGGCAAGTAACGACTTACGCGCGCAGGGAGGCTTGGGGGGGGGGGGTTTCGAAGCGCCCCCACAGTCTAAAATATGCCTGACAATCTATTTATGTGCACAGACAATGGGACAGCGAAGAATGTTGTATATTCGGAAGTTTTACGTAGTTAAAAACACACATATATATATATATATATATATATATATATATATATATATATATATATATATATATATATATATATATATATATATATATATAAATAAGTTGTCTGTGTCTGTGTGTGTGTGTGTGTGTCGAGTGACGTCATGTTGGTGTATCAACTGACGTCATGTATGTCGACTGACGTCATGTTAGTCGACTGACGTCATTATAAGGATTGAGCTGTATGCGTCATGAAGTTGTTTGTCGACTGACGTCATGTTTGTCAAGTGATGAAATTACATACCGGCACACCGGGACACAAATGACGACCGGGAAACAGGGAATATAAATGACGACCGGGAACCTCAAAGAGAAATTACAGACTGGGACACCCGGACAAATATCACGACCGGGACACAGGGAATACACACGCAATATAAATGCTGACCGGGACAATCAAAGAGAAATTACAAACTGGGACACCGGGACACAAATGACGACCGGGACACAGGGACACATCATTAGAATAATGAGGTATAAATCTGAATACGGATCGTTTTTCCCATGGACAATTATATTTTGCATGTTCAAGAGTCAGTAAACCTGACAATCTATTTAAATGCAACATATATATATATATATATATATATATATATATATATATATATATATATATATATATATATATATATATATATATATATATATATATATATATATATATATATATATATATATATATATATATATATATATATATATGTTGCATTTAAATAGATTGTTGCATTTTATATATATATATATATATATATATATATATATATATATATATATATATATATATATATATATATATATATATATATATATATATGTTGCATTTAAATAGATTGTTGCATTTTATATATATATATATGTATATATATATATATATATATATATATATATATATATATATATATATATATATATATATATATATATATATATATATATATATATATATATATATATATATATATATATATATATATCTATATTCCTCTATTCACAGGTGGGACACAGGGACACAACTATAATGGCGCGTAACTAATATGGTGCGTAACGACTTACGCGCGCGGGTCTGTAATTTCGTCTGTAATCCTCGGTCTGTAATTTCGTCAGTCGAAAACATGACGTCAGTCGACACACAAACATGACGTCACTCGACAGACACACACACATACACAAACACACACACACAGAAAACTCATTTATATATATATATATATATATATATATATATATATATTTATATATATATATATATATATATATATATATATATATATATAGGCTATATATATATATATATATATATATATATATATATATATATATATATATATATATATATATATATATATATATATATATATATATATATATATATATATATATATATATATATATATATATGTTTTTAACTACGTAAAACTTACGAATATACAACATTCTTTTCTGTCCCATTGTCTGTGCATATAAATAGATTGCCAGGTTTACCGACTCTTGAACATGCAACATATAATTGTCCATGGGAAAAACAATCCGTAGTCAGATCTATACCTCATGACTCTAATTATTGCCCTTGAGCTTTGTTGATGGTGATTGCTAATCGAACATTCTCTGTCCTCGTTTTTAGTTTTGTTTTTGTAGTTTTTACCTTTTTTTATTTTTTTTACCTTTTTTTATTTTTTTTAGCTTTTTAGCCTTTTTTAAGGTTTTTATTAGTTTTTTTTTTCTTTTTAGTTTTTTTTTGTAGTTTTTACCTTTTTTTAGTTTTTTTATAGTTTTTTTCTTTTTCAGTTTTCAGTTTTTTACCTTTTTTTTATTTTTTTTTTTAGTTTTTTAGCTTTTTAGTTTTTTTTGTAGTCTTTATCTTTTTTATTTTTTTCCTTCTTTTGTATTAATGCTAAAGCCAAGGTTCGAACCTGGAACCTCTCGAGCCTAGAACCTGGAACAAAACGCTTTACCAACTCAGCTACTTCGGCTTGAATATATTCGTTTTTGAATTGGTATATGATGAAATAATTCAGACGTCATATGCGGACAAACACGACGTCACTCGACAGACAGACAGACAACTTATTTTTATACATATAAAGACTAGCTGTTGGGGTGGCGCTTCGTGCCACCCCAACAGCTAGTCCATGGGAAAAACAATCAGTATTAAGATCTATACCACATTTTTCTAATGATTGACCTTGAGCTTTGTTAATGGTGATTGCAAATGCTAATCGAATTTGGAATTGTAATCTTTTAAATTGAAAAGGCAGATCCGTTGGAATCATGGGAATGCGAAGAATAAGAACAGCCTCACCCTCAAAAGGCCCTGTCAATATTGTGGCCTCTATTAGGTTTTCCATTGTTTTTTTTTTTACGGCAAGTCGCGTGCCATTGCAAAGCTTGTGTGGGTTGATATTTCTTAAAAGTATTATTGGTACGCCTATTTTTAGTTTTAGCACGTGTGGTGGAAACCCTGAAAGATCCAGGGAATTTAAAAATTCAGATGGATAATTAATCGCTTCATTTGGTTCCAAAACTGTGTCGACTGACTTGTAAAGGACTGCCTGGTCTCGAATCTTGGTCAAAACAATATTGTTGATTTCGTGGACGTCTATATTTTTGGGTGCAAGAATCGCTCTTTCACTTAGCCATTTATTATTTTTATAATTGTTTAGAATATTCGGAAATACTTTTTCAATCAATTCATTTTTGGACGTCACTAAATTACAGAAAACAGCAAGTAGTTGTATAAGTCTTGAAATTGAGTCTACTGGGAGCATTCCGTTTCCAATTGCCAGCAATTGATCTGAAAATGTTTGACCAGAGTCATGGTTTTGCAATCGGACACGCATATTTGTAGTTAATTTTAATGTTTTTACGTGTGCCCATAAATTAGAATTTTTCAGGCAAGCATTCATTTCGTTTGCAGGGGTTGATCTAGGTATTATAGGTAATGTTTGCCTGAAATCTCCCGCAAGCAATATTAATGTACTGCCAAAGGGTTTCGACTTCCCTCGCAAATCTTTCAAGCATTGATCCAGAGCCTCGAGCGATTTTTTGTGTGCAATTGTGCACTCATCCCAAATAATAAGTTTGCATTGCTGCAATACTTTACCCATCCCAGATGATTTGGAAATATTGCACGTGGGAGTTTCTGTAGAATGCAAATTCAGAGGCAATTTCAAAGCGAAATGAGCAGTTCTTTCACCAGGCAGCAATGTTGCGGCTATTCTGGACGACGTAATTGCCAACGCTATATCATTTTTTGATCGAATTGATGCCAGAATCAGTTTTATCACAAACGTTTTACAAGTACCTCCTCGCGCATCCAAAAAGAAAATTTCTCCAACGTTGTTATCGACACAATGCATTATCGTATCATAAATGTCTTTTTGTTCCGACGTTAACTTGGAAATGTTATTTTGTACATACGACAAAATATCACTCGTGCTGTAACGTTGTTCACGATCCAATTCTACACATGTCGAAACAGCAGCGATACGGTTAGGTGAAGGCATTCCCAAATCCTGAAGAGGTTTGTTTGCCATACGTACGCACAAATCTTATATAATAACTAAAGTGTAGTTATAAATTTCTGATGTAAAATCAAAAGTCATATCTAACGTCTCTAACTGTTTTCGATGGAGTATATCTTCCGACATTTTTGACTTATATTTTTCCCATATTTCTGTAGGAGCTGATGGAGAGCAAGTTGTTAAAATGATGCCAAACAATGCACGAATTTGACTTGGAGTTGACGTTTTGCACGCGTCATTGATGCAGTTATCCCAGTGTTGGTCATTCTCCAATAAATTCAGAGCTTGGCATGCACTACGGTAAGTGTCATGTATAGTACCGTTTACAGTTCTCAAATGCTCAAAGGATGTCGGACCGGGTACATTCACAAAAAACAGGCGTAGAAAGAAGCATTCATGTTGATTGGGGTGAACGGTGTAGAGTCTTCCTATCGTGGTATCTTTGAAGATGGTAGGTTGACCGTCGACTGACTTACCCTGTTTTCGACGTTCTAATACTTTATTTTTAGTATTCCACGTGTAATATGAAGGCACTTCAGTATACAGCAGTTTTTGGCAAAAGAATCATTTTTGCAAAGCGAAAAGAAAGCGGTTAACTTTGTATCCGGTGGATTCAGGGCTCTTTGTTGCACGTTGGTATCCGAGAAATAAACACGTTGACAATTCTGTAAATGTACCGCTAAGTGAACAACAGCTGGACTACGTTCATGTATCGGAAATGAAAGAATTCGCCAAACAGCTTCATTACTGCTTATGTATCTTCCAGCCTGATATTGTACGATTTCGTTGATACCTTTGATTTCGGGCTGCAAGCCAAAAACTGCCATGTCACTGCCTTTGTTGACGTATTTACATATGTATTTGATTGCCTTCACGGAGATAAAGTATTCAATGTTTATGTGTGCATTAAATGTTTTTGATAATAACGGGGAATATGGAACAACCCACTGGTTATCTACTTCGATGGTGGTACCGTTACGCTTCTTTATTATTTCTGTTTTACCGCCATCTTCAGTAGATCTTCTTCTCTATTGTGGGTAACCATCATTGCCAGTAATTGTCTTGGATACTAAAAGCCGAGGATATTGCTTTGTGCACCTTCCTTTGGCCATGCATAGTGAATTTTCGTTCAGTGCACCGCAAGGTCCATGTATCATATTTTTTACAATATTATCATGTAACCCCTTATCGACATTTTCATCAGGTATTTCAGCGGAAATCACATCATCAATTTCGTTCGAAGTAATTTTTTTATGAAGCCAGATTAGTATATGTGCGTGTGGCAAACCTCGTTTTTGCCATTCCACTGAGAACATCCAGCATCGCACTGACCCAAACACTTCAAGTTTTACTATGTAGTTTATCAGTGATTTCAACTTTTACCGGAAGACACGGGCCGTAATGTCATGTCTATGAACCGCCGATTGTCCTTGAAGTAAAAGCTGCTGTATCTCGTCCCAAGATTGATTACATGTAAATGTAATAAATAAATCTGGACGACCATAGAAACGAAAATACGCAATAGCATCTTGAGCATATTCATGCATATGACGGGGACTGCCAGCATATGACGAAGGTAAAATTGTTAATCTTCCCACGTTTGTGCTATTACCGTCATTTACAACTGCATCTCGCAAATGAATGTATTGTTCAGAGCGGAGCTTGGTCTGATTCAGGCGGATATATAGCAAACGTTCTGATTCAATTTTAGCATACATATCAACGACGTATTGGTGAAACAATTCACGGCATTTTAAAATATAATTTTCTTCATCCTGCCGAATCATTAGTCTATAGGAATAATAATGCATTGCACTGCATTTCTTATTCATTTCTTTGTTAGTGGCTGGTTTCATTAATTTAATATTAAAGTGATAGCCGTCGGCTCCATCCTAAAAAATGATAGGATAATGTAGGGCATCGTGGCATCGATGAGTTTCAGCAATTCTTAACAACTGAGCGTTTCGCTTATGAAGAATAATATCTCGAGGTAAAAACTGATCACCGACCATAACGATTGCCACTTCGTCGATAGTTGGAGCATTGTATCTACGCACATGTTGGCCAGGAGGCGTTTTGTCAGCGGAAATAACAATTTTATGCGTATCAATAGGCATCAAATCGATGGCTGTTTTAAATAGACGCACTAAATTATTATTTTCGTGGAAAAGATGTTGCAATTGGGAAACGATTGTCCTTTCAACTTTGGGAGAAATTTCGCAACGTGCATTCAATTCAGAATTTCTATCACTGATGAAGTACAATTGTAAAAATTTATGATTCTCGCCTGAGAATGGTAGAAGGGACCCTGCTCTATGATAAATTTGCCCTTTTACTTTGAAAGTAGACATAAATTAATCTGGATTTTCGATTTGGGCTCCAAAGGACGTCATTTGGAAACATGAGTTATATTTTCTGATTTTTGACAAAAAACGATAAGATTATGACGTAGTTCCAGTAAAGAAAGTCTTCAATGGCTCTGGTGGTGCAGCCAATAGAGGAAGTTTAACTTTTCCTGAGGCGCAACACATTCCCATTGTTTCACCATTGAATTTCAAGGCCTTGCAATAGGGACCAATTTTAGACATAGTCCCGATTTGAACACATCTACTCAAGCTATAATCATCGACTGGGCTGTACCTGAATGCCAGGCGATAGCTTTCAGGTTGCTTTGATTCCTCGGCACGCTTTCTTTTCTTACTTTCTCTATCAGCAGCAAGACTGATTTCTTGCTGTTCTTGTGATTCCTCGGCAAGCCTTCTTTTTTCACTTTCTCTTTTAGCAGCAAGTCTGGTTTCGCATTGCTCTGGTAGTTCCTCGGCACGCTTTCTGTTCTTTCTTTCTCTATCAGCCTCAAGCCTGTTTCCTTGCTGTTCTTTTGATTCCTCGGCACGCTTTCTTTTCTTACTTTCTCTATCAGCCTCAAGCCTGTTTCCTTGCTGTTCTTTTGATTCCTCGGCACGCTTTCTTTTCTTACTTTCTCTATCAGCAGCAAGTTTTTTGGCGTAGACTCTTTGAGTATCTTCCTCGGCTGTTGCCATTGTAAGTTCATCAGTCATTTTAAAGTTAAACATTAATAGATTTCTACGTGAACGCATGTTAAATATCTTTAATGACGTCACCGTCATAACAAAAATGACGACAACTAACTTCATGACGTCAGTCAACACACAAACATGACGTCACCCGACAGACAGACACATCCACATACAACTTATTTATATATATATATATATATATATATATATATATATATATATATATATATATATATATATATATATATATATATATATATATATATATATATAGCTATATTCACAGGGACACAACTACAATGGCGCTTAACTAATATGGCGCGAAAAAAGCTAAGAGAAAAACTTAAAAAAGGAAAAAAATAAAAAAGGTAAAAAAATTAAAAGAAAAAACAAAGGGACACAAATGACAACTGGGACACAGGGAATATAAATGAGGACCGGGACAGAGGGATACAACTACAACGGGGATGCCAGGGGGCACAGGGGAATACATAAATGACGACGGGGACTCAGGGAATGTTCGATTAGCAATCACCATCAACAAAGCTCAAGGGCAATCATTAGATTAATGAGGTATAAATCTGAAACGGATTGTTTTTTTCCCATGAACAATTATATATTGCATGTTCAAGAGTCGGTAAACCCGACAATCTATTTAGGGCACCAAACTAATGTGGCGCGTAACGACTTACGCGCACGGGGGGCCTTGGGGGGGAACGTGAAGCACCCCCACCAACTAGGTGTTGGGTTATATTCATACAGCTAGTATATGCATATAAGCTAGTATACATATAAGCATACAGCTAGTATATACATATAAATATGTTGTTTGTCTGTTGACTGACGTAATGTTTGTGTCTCGACTGACGTCATGTTTTTGACTGACGTCATTATAAGGATTGAGCTGTATGTCACCATGAAGTTGTTTGTCGACTGACGAAATTACAGACCGGGAAACAAATGACGACCGGGACACTCAAAGAGAAATTGCAGACAATGGGGCAGCGAAGAATGTTGTATATTCGCAAGTTTTACAAACATATAGATATATACTAGCTATTGGGGTTGCGCTTCGCGCCACTCCAATACCTAGTTGGTGGGGGCGCTTCGCAACCCCCCCAACCCAAGCCCCCCCGCGCGCGTAAGTCGTTACGTGCCATATTAATTACGCACCATTGTAGTTGTGTCCCTATGTCCCACCTGTGAATAAAGATATATATATATATATATATATATATATATATATATATATATATATATATATATATATATATATATATATATATATATATATATATATATGTTTTTAACTGCGTAAAACTTGCGAATATACAACATTCTTTGCTGTCCCATTGTCTGTGCATATAAATAGATTGTCAGGTTTACCGACTCTTGAACATGCAACATATAATGGTCCATGGGAAAGCAATTCGTATTCAGATCTATACCTCATGATTCAAATGATTGCCCTTGAGCTTTGTTGATGGTGATTGCTAATCGACCATTCCCTGTGTCGCCATCGTCATTTATATATCTCCCTATGCCCCCCGGCGTCCCCGTTGTAGTTGTGTCCCTGTGTCCCGGTAGTCATTTATATTCCCTGTGTCCCGGTCGTCATTTGTGTCCCGGTGTCCCAGTCTGTGATTTCTCTTTGAGTGTCCCGGGCGTCATTTATATTCCTTGTGTCCCGATCGTCATTTGTGTCCCGGTGTCCCGGTCTGTATATACATTCGTTTTTGAATTGGTCTTTTTTTTTAGTTTTTTTAGTTATACCTCATGATTCTAATGATTGCCCTTGAGCTTTGTTGATGGTGATTGCTAATCGAACATTCCCTGATTCCCCGGTCGCTTTCTCTTTGAATGTCCCGATCGTCATTTATATTCCCTGTGTGCCGGTGTCCCGGTGGTCATTTGTGTCCGGATGTCCCGGTCTGTAATTTTGTCAGTCGAAAACATGACGTCAGTCGACACACAAACATGACGTCACCCGACAGACAGACACATCCACAGACAACTTATTTTTTATAGATACTAGCTGTTGGGGTGGCGCTTCGCGCCACCCCAACACCTAGTTGGTGGGGGCGCTTCGCACTCCCCCCAAGCCCCCCCGCGCGCGTAAGTCGTTACGCGCCAAATTAGCTACACGCCATTGTAGTTGTGTCCCCATGTCCCACCTGTAAATATATATATATATATATATATATATATATATATATATATATATATATATATATATATATATATATATATATATATATATATATATATATATATATATATATATATATATATATATATATATATATGTATATATATATATATATATATATATATATATATGTTTTTAACTACGTAAAACTTGCGAATATACAATATTCTTTGCTGTCCCATTGTCTGTGCATATAAATAGATTGTCAGGTTTACCGACTCTTGAACATGCAACAAATAATGGTCCATGGGAAAACAATCCGTATTCAGATCTATACCTCATGATTCTAATGATTGCCCTTGAGCTTTGTTGATGGTGATTGCTAATCGACCATTCCATGTGTCGCCGTCGTCATTTATATATCCCCCTGTGCCCCCCGGCGTCCCCGTTGTAGCTGTGTAACTGTGTCCCGGTCGTCATTTATATTCCCTGTGTCCCGGTCGTCATTTTTGTCCCGGTGTCCCAGTCTGTGATTTCTCTTTGAATGTCCCGGGCGTCATTTATATTCCTTGTGTCCCGGTGTTCCGGTCGTTATTTGTGTCCCGGTGTCCCGGTCTGTATATACATTCGTTTTTGAATTGGTCTTTTTTTTGGTTTTTAGTTTTTTACCTGTTTTTTAGTTTTTTTAGTTATACCTCATGATTCTAATGATTAACCTTGATCTTTGTTGATGGTGATTGCTAATCGAACATTCCCCTGTGTCCCCGTCGTCATTAATATATCCCCCTGTGCCCCCTGGCGTCCCCGTTGTAGTTGGTCGTCATTTGTATCCCGGTGTCCCGGTCTGTATATATATTCGTTTTTGAAATGGTATATGATGAAATAAATTTTTGTATTTTTCCCCTTTTTTTTCTTTTTAGTTTTTTCTTATTTTAATTTTTTTTTGCTTTGTTTTTCTCCTTTATTTTTCATTTTTTTCCTTTTTCTTTTTTTTCTTTTTTAGTTTTTTAGTTTTTTAGCTTTTTTAGTTTTTTTATTAGTTTTGAGTTTTTTTTATCTTTTTAATTTTTTTGTAGTTTTTACCTTTTTTTTTTAGTTTTTTAAGTTTTTTTTACTTATGTCCTGGTCGTCATTCTGGTGGTGCAGCCAATAGAGGAAGTTTAACTTTTCCTGAGGCGCAACACATTCCCATTGTTTCACCATTGAATTTCAAGGCCTTGCAATAGGGACAAATTTTAGACATAGTCCCGATTTGAACATATCTACTCAAGCTATAATCATCGACTGGGCTGTACCTGAATGCCAGGCGATAACTTTCAGGTTGCTCTGATTCCTCGGCACGCTTTCTTTTCTTACTTTCTCTATCAGCAGCAAGCCTGATTTCTTGCTGTTCTTGTGATTCCTCGGCACGCCTTCTTTTTTCGCTTTCTCTTTTAGCAGCAAGTCTGGTTTCATGTTGCTCTGGTAGTTCCTCGGCATGCCTTTTTTTTTCACTTTCTCTTTTAGCAGCAAGTCTGGTTTAGCGTTGCTCTGGTAGTTCCTCGGCACGCTTTCTGTTCTTTCTTTCTCTATCAGCCTCAAGCCTGTTTCCTTGCTGTTCTTTTGATTCCTCGGCACGCTTTCTTTTCTTACTTTCTCTATCAGCCTCAAGCCTGTTTCCTTGCTGTTCTTTTGATTCCTCGGCACGCTTTCTTTTCTTACTTTTTCTATCAGCAGCAAGTTTTTTGGCATAGACTCTTTGAGCATCTTCCTCGACTGTTGCCATTGTAAGTTCATCAGTCATTTTAAAGTTAAACATTAATAGATTTCTACGTGAACGCATGTCTTAAATATCTTTAATGACGTCACCGTCATAACAAAAATGACGAAAACTAATTTCATGACGTCAGTCGACACAGAAACATGACGTCACCTGACAGACAGACACACAGACAGACAACTTATTTTTATATATATAGATATATAGATGTGTCGGTGTCCCGGTCGTCATTTGTGTCCCGATGTCCCGGTCTGTAATCTCGTCAGTCGAAAACATGACGTCAGTCAACACACAAACATGACGTCACCTGACAGACCCACACCCACAGACAGACAACTTATTTATATATATAGATACTAGCTGTTGGGGTGGCGCTTCGCGCCTCCCCAACACCTAGTTGGTGGGGCGCTTCGCGCCCCCCCAAGCCACCCCGCGTGCGTAAGTCGTTACGCGCCATATTAGTTATGCGCCATTGTAGTTGTGTCCCTGTGTCCCACCTGTGAATATAGATAGATCTATATATGTGTTTCAAACTACGTAAAAATTGCGAATAAACAACATTCTTGGCTTTCCCATTGTCTGTGCATATACAAAGCCGTATGTACTAATAATGACGTCATATGCAAACGCTCTTTTTACAAGCAAACAAACATGCATCCACACAACTCGTTTTTATATAGATAGATAGATAGATAGATAGATACAATACAAATTAACTGCGTAAAACTTGCGAATTTACAACATTCTTCGCTGTCCAATTGTCGATGCATATAAATACATTGTCAGGTTTACCCACCCTCGAACATGCAACGTACAATTGTCCATGGGAAAAACAATCAGTATTAAGATCTATACCACATTTTTCTAATGATTGACCTTGAGCTTTGTTAATGGTGATTGCAAATATTAATCGAATTGGGAATTGCAATCTTTTAAATTGAAAAAGCAGATCCGTTGGAATCATGGGAATGCGAGGAATAAGAACAGCCTCATCATCATAAGGCCCTGTCAAGATTGTGGCCTCTATTAGGTTTTCCATTGTTTTTTTTACGGCAAGTCGCGTGCCATTGCAAAGCTTTGGTGGGTTCATATTTCTTAAAAGTATTATTGGTACGCCTATTTTTAGTTGTAGCACGTGTGGTGGAAATCCTGAAGGATCTATGGAATTTAAAAATTCAGATGGATAATTAACCGCTTCATTTGGTTCCAAAACTGTGTCGACTGACTTGTAAAGGACTGCCTGGTCTCGAATCTTGGTCAAAACAATATTGTTGATTTCGTGGATGTCTATATTTTTGGGTGCGAGAATCGCTCTTTCACTTAGCCATTTATTATTTTTATAATTTTTTAGAATATTCGGAAATATTTTTTCAATCAATTCATTTTTGGACGTCACTAAATTACAAAAATCAGCAGGTAGTTGTATACGTCCTGAAATTGAGTCTACTGTTTGACCAGAGTCATCGTTTTGCAATCGGACACGCATATTTGTAGTTAATTTTAATATTTTTACGTGTGCCCATAAATTAGAATATTTTAGGCAAGCATTCATTTCGTCTGCAGGAGTTAAACTACGTAAAAATTGCGAATATACAACATTCTTGGTTTTCCCATTGTCTCTGCATATACAAAGCCGTATGTACTAATAATGACATCATATGCAAACGCTCTTTTTACAAACAAACAAACATGCATACACACAACTCGTTTTTATATAGATAGATAGATAGATAGATACAATACAAATTAACTGCGTAAAACTTGCGAATATACAACATTCTTCGCTGTCCAATTGTCGCTGCATATAAATAGATTGTCAGGTTTACCGACCCTCGAACATGCAACGTACAATTGTCCATGGGAAAAACAATCAGTATTAAGATCTATACCACATTTTTCTAATGATTGACCTTGAGCTTTGTTAATGGTGATTGCAAATGCTAATCGAATTGGGAATTGCAATCTTTTAAATTGAAAAGGCAGATCCGTTGGAATCATGGGAATGCGAGGAATAAGAACAGCCTCACCCTCAAAAGGCCCTGTCAAGATTGTGGCCTCTATTAGGTTTTCCATTGTTTTTTTTTACGGCAAGTCGAGTGCCATTGCAAAGCTTTGGTGGGTTTATATTTCTTAAAAGTATTATTGGTACGCCTATTTTTAGTTGTAGCACGTGTGGTGGAAACCCTGAAAGATCGATGGAATTTAAAAATTCAGATGGATAATTAACCGCTTCATTTTGTTCCAAAACTGTGTCGACTGACTTGTAAAGGACTGCCTGGTCTCGAATCTTGGTCAAAACAATATTGTTGATTTCGTGGACGTCTATATTTTTGGGTGCGAGAATCGATCTTTCACTTAGCCATTTATTATTTTTATAATTTTTTAGAATATTCGGAAATACGTTTTCAATCAATTCATTTTTGGACGTCACTAAATTACAGAAATCAGCAGGTAGTTGTATACGTCCTGCAATTGAGTCTACTGGGAGCTTTCCGTTTCCAATTGTCAGCAATTGATCTGAAAATGTTTGACCAGAGTCATCGTTTTGCAATCGGACACGCATATTTGTAGTTAATTTTAATATTTTTACGTGTGCCCATAAATTAGAATTTTTCAGGCAAGCATTCATTTCGTCTGCAGGAGTTGATCTAGGTATTATAGGTAATGTTGCCTGAAATCTCCCGCAAGCAATATTAATGTGCTGCCAAAGGGTTTCGACTTCCCTCTCAAATCTTTCAAGCATTGATCCAGAGCCTCGAGCGATTTTTTGTGTGCCATTGTGCACTCATCCAAAATAATAAGTTTGCATTGCTGCAATACTTTACCCATCCCAGATGATTTGGAAATATTGCACGTGGGAGTTTCTGTAGAATGCAAATTCAGAGGCAATTTCAAAGCGGAATGAGCAGTTCTTCCACCAGGCAGCAATGTTGCGGCTATTCCGGACGACGCAATTGCCAACGCTATATCATTTTTTGATCGAATTGATGCCAGAATCAGTTTTATCACAAATGTTTTACCAGTTCCTCCTGGTGCATCCAAAAAGAAAATTTCTCCAACGATGTTATCGACACAATGCATTATCGTATCATAAATGTATTTTTGTTCCGACGTTAACTTAGAAATGTTATTTTTTACATACGACAATAGATCACTCGTACTGTAACTTTGTTCACGATCCAATTCTACACATGTCGAAACAGCAGCGATACGGTTAGGTGAAGGCATTCCCAAATCCTGAAGAGGTTTGTTTGCCATACGTACGCACAAATCTTCTATAATAACTAAAGTGTAGTTATAAATTTCTGATGTAAAATCAAAAGTCATATCTGACTTCTCTAACTGTTTTCGATGGAGTATATCTTCGGACATTTTTGACTTATATTTTTCCCATAACTCTGTAGGAGCTGATGGAGAGCAAGTTGTTAAAATGATGCCAAACAATGCACGAATTTGACTTGGGGTTGACGTTTCGCAAGCGTCATTGATGCAGTTATCCCAGTGTTCGTCTGTCTCCAATAAATTCAGAGCTTGGCATGCACTACGGTAAGTGTCATGTATAGTACCGTTTACAGTTCTCAAATACTCAAAGGATGTCGGACCGGGTACATTCACCAAAAGCAGGCGTAGAAAGAAGCATTCATGTTGATTGGGGTGAACGGTGTAGAGTCTTCCTATTGTGGTATCTTTGAAGATGGTAGGTTGGCCGTCGACTGACTTACCCTGTTTTCGACGTTCAAATACTTTATTTTTAGTATTCCACGTGTAATACGAAGGCACTTCAGTATACAGCAGTTTTTTTGCAAAAGAATCATTTTTGCAAAGCAAAAAAAAAGCTGTTAATGTTGTATCCGGTGGATTCAGGACTCTTTGTTGCACGTTGGTTTCCGTGAAATAAACACGTTGACCATTCTGTAAATGTACCGCTAAGTGAACAACAGCTGGACTACGTTCATGTATCGGAAATGAAAGAATTCGCCAAACAGCTTCATTACTGCTTATGTATCTTCCAGCCTGATATTGTACGATTTCGTCGAAATCTTTGATTTCGGGCTGCAAGCCAAAAACTGCCATGTCACTGCCTTTGTTGACGTACATATGTATTTGATTGCCTTTACGGAGTTACAATATTCAACGTTTATATGTGCATTAAATGTTTTTGATAATAATGGGGAATATGGAACAACCCACTGGTTATCTACTTCGATGGTGGTACCGTTACGCTTCTTTATTATTGCTGTTTTACCGCCATCTTCAGTAGATCTTCTTCTATATTGTGGGTAACCATCATTGCCAGTAATTGTGTTTGATACTAAAAGTCGAGGATATTGCTTTGTGCACCTTCCTTTGGCCATGCATGGTGAATTTTCGTTCAGTGCACCGCAAGGTCCATGTATCATATTTTTTACAATAATATCATGTAACCCCTTATCGACATTTTTATCAGGTATTTCAGCGGAAATCACATCATCAATTTCGTTCGAAGTAATTTTTTTATGTAGCCAGATTAGTATATGTGCGTGTGGCAAACCTCGTTTTTGCCATTCCACTGAGTACATCCAGCATCGCACTGACCCAAACACTTCAAGTTTTACTATGTAGTTTATCAGTGATTTCAACTTTTGCCGGAAGACACGGGCCGTAATGTCATGCCTATGAACCGCCAATTGTCCTTGAAGTAAAAGCTGCAGTATGTCGTCCCATAATTGATTACATGTAAATGTAATAAATAAATCTGGACGACCATAGAGACGAACATACGCAATAGCATCTTGAGCATATTCATGCATATGACGGGGACTGCCAGCATATGACGAAGGTAAAATTGTTAATCTTCCAACGTTTGTGGTATTACCGTCATTTATAACTGCATCTCGCAAATGAATGTATTGTTCAGAGTGGAGCTTGGTCTGATTCAGGCGGATATATAGCAAACGTTCTGATTCAATTTTAGCATACATATCAACGACAAATTGGTGAAACAATTCACGGCATTTTAAAATATAGTTTTCTTCATCCTGCCGAATCATTAGTCTTTAGGAATAATAATGCATTGCACTGCATTTCTTATTCATTTCTTTGTTAGTGGCTGGATTCATCAATTTAATATTAAAGTGATAGCCGTCGGCTCCATCCCAAAAAATGATAGGATATTGTAGGGCATCGTAGCATCGATGAGTTTCAGCAATTCTTAACAACTGAGCGTTTCGCTTATGAAGAATAATATCTCGAGGTAAAAACTGATCACCGACCATAACGATTGCCACTTCGTCGATAGTTGGAGCATTGTATCTACGCACATGTTGGCCAGGAGGCGTTTTGTCATTGGAAATAACAATTTTATGCTTATCAGTAGGCATCAAATCGATGGCTGTTTTGAACAGACACAAAATTATTATTTTCGTGGAAAAGATGTTGCAATTGGGAAACGATTGTCCTTTCAACGTTGGGAGAAATTTCGCAACGTGCATTCAATTCAGAATTTCTATCACTGATGAAGTACAATTGTAAAATTTATGATTCTCGCCTGAGAATGGTAGAAGGGACCCTGCTCTATGATAAATTTGCCCTTTTACTTTGAAAGTAGACATAAATTGATCTGGATTTTCGATTTGGGCTCCAGACGACGTCATTTGGAAACATGAGTTGTATTTTCTGATTTGTGACAAAAAACGCTTAGATTCTGACGTAGTTCCAGTAAGGAAAGTCTTCAATGGCTCTGGTGGTGCAGCCAATAGAGGAAATTTAACTTTTCCTGAGGCGCAACACATTCCCATTGTTTCACCATTGAATTTCAAGGCCTTGCAATAGGGACAAATTTTAGACATTGTCCCGATTTGAACACATCTACTCAAGCTATAATCATCGACTGGGTTGTACCTGAATGCCAGGCGATAACTTTCAGGTTGCTCTGATTCCTCGGCACGCTTTCTTTACTTACTTTCTCTATCAGCAGCAAGCCTGATTTCTTGCTGTTCTTGTGATTTCTCGGCACGCTTTCTTTTCTTACTTTCTCTATGAGCAGCAAGCCTGATTTCTTGCTGTTCTTGTAATTCCTCGGCACGCCTTCTTTTTTCACTTTCTCTTTTAGCAGCAAGTCTGCTTCCGCGTTGCTCTGGTAGTTCCTCGGCACGCTTTCTGTTCTTTCTTTCTCTATCAGCCTCAAGCCTGTTTCCTTGCTGTTCTTTTGATTCTTCGGCACGCTTTCTGTTCTTTCTTTCTCTATCAGCCTCAAGCCTGTTTCCTTGCTGTTCTTTTGATTCCTCGGCACGCTTTCTGTTCTTTCTTTCTCTATCAGCCTCAAGCCTGTTTCCTTGCTGTTCTTTTGATTCCTCGGCACGCTTTCTTTTCTGACTTTCTCTATCAGCAGCAAGTTTTTTGGCATAGACTCTTTGAGCATCTTCATCGGCTTTTGCCATTGTAAGTTCATCAGTCATTTTAAACTTAAACATTAATAGATTTCTACGTGAACATATGTCTTAAATATCTTGAATGACGTCACCGTCAAAGCAAAAATGACGACAACTAATTTCATGACGTCAGTCAACACAGAAACATGACGTCACCTGACAGACAGACAGACACACAGACAGACAACTTATTTTTATATATATAGACAGATATATATATATATATATATATATATATATATATATATATATATATATATATATATATATATACATATATATATATATATATATATATATATATATATATATATATATATATATATTCACAGGGACACAACTACAATGGCGCGTAACTAATATGGCGCGAAAAAAGCTAAGAGAAAAACTTAAAAAAAGGAAAAAAAAATAAAAAAGGTATAAAAATAAAAATAAAAACATCGGGACACAAATGACGACTGGGACATAGGGAATATAAATGACGACCGGGACAAAGGGCTACAACTACAACGGGGATGCCGGGGGGCACAGGGGAATATATAAATGACGATGGGGACACAGGGAATGTTCGATTAGCAAACACCATCAACAAAGCTCAAGGGCAATCATTATAATAATGAGGTATAAATCTGAAACGGATTGTTTTTCCCATGAACAATTATATATTGCATGTTCAAGAGTCGGTAAACCCGACAATCTATTTATGGCGCCAAACTAATATGGCGCGTAACGACTTACGCGCACGGGGGGGGGGGGGGGCTTGGGGGCGGGGCGAAGCGCCCCCACCAACTAGGTGTTGGGGTATATACATACAGCTAGTATATACATATAAGCTAGTATACATATCAGCATACAGCTAGTATATACATATAAATAAGTTGTATGTCTGTTGACTGACGTCATGTTTGTGTGTCGACTGACGTCATGTTTTTTGACTGACGTCATTATAAGGATTGAGCTGTATGTCGTCATGAAGTTGTTTGTCGACTGACGTCATGTTTGTCGACTGACAAAGTTACAGACCGGGACACAAATGACGACCGGGACACTCAAAGAGAAATTATAGACAATGGGGCAGAAGCGCCCCCTCCCAATAGATAGTCTTTTATATATATAAAAATAAGTTGTTTGTTTGTGTGTTGACTGACTTCATGTTTGTGTGTCGACTGACGTCATGTTTGTGGACTGACGTCATTATAAGGATTGAGCATTATTCTGTCATGAAGTTGTTTGTCGATTGACGAAATTACAGACCGGGACACCAGGACACAAATAACGACCGGGACACAGGGAATATAAATTTCGACCGGGATACTCAAAGAGAAATTACAGACTGGGACACCGGGACACAAATAACGACCGCGACACAGGGAATATAAATGACGACCGGGACACAGGGACACAACTACAACGGGAACGCCGGGGAGCACAGGAGGGATATATAAATGACAACCGGGACACAGGTTATGCTCGACTAGCAATCACCATCAACAAAGCTCAAGGGCAATCATTAAAATAATGAGGTATAGATCTGAATACGGATTGTTTTTCCCATGGACAATTATATGTTGCATGTTCAAGAGTCGGTAAACCGGACAATCTATTTATATGCACAGACAATGGGACAGCGAAGAATGTTGTATATTCGCAAGTTTTTCGTAGTTAAAAACATATATATACCTATCTATATTCACAGGGACACAACTACAATGGCGCGTAACTAATATGGCGCGAAAAAGCTACAAAAAAGAAAAAACCTAGAAAAAAAATTAAAAAAAGGAAAAAAAAAAGATAAAAAACTAAAAAGAAAAAAAAAGCTAAAAAACTAAAAAAGCTGCAAAACTAAAAAAAAGAAAAACTAAAAGAAAGAAAAACTAAAAAAGAAACTATATATCTATATATATATAAACTAGCTGTTGGGTGGGGGGCGCAAACACCTAGTTGATGGGGGCGCTTCGCGCAGCCTCCCAAGCCCCCCCGTGCGCGTAAGTCGTTACACGCCATATTAGTTACGCGCCATTGCAGTTGTGTCCCTGTGTACCACCTATGAATATAGATAGATTTATATATGTGTTTTGAACTATGTAAAACTTGCAAATATACAACATTCTTGGCTTTCCCATTGTCTGTGCATATACAAAGCCTCATGTACTAATAACGACGTCATATGCAAACGCTCTTTTTACAAACAAACAAACATGCATACACATAACTCGTTTTTATATAGATAGATAGATACAATACAAATTAACTGCGTAAAACTTGCGAATATACAGCATTCTTCGCTGTCCAATTGTTGCTGCATATAAATAGATTGTCAGGTTTACCGACCCCTCGAACATGCAACGTACAATTAACCATGGGAAAAACAATCAGTATTAAGATCAATACCACATTTTTCTAATGATTGACCTTGAGCTTTGTTGATGGTGATTGCAAATGCTAATCGAATTGGAATTGCAATCTTTTAAATTGAAAAGGCAGATCCGTTGGAATCATGGAATACGAGGAATAAGAACAGCCTCACCCTCAAAAGGCCCTGTCAAGATTGTGGCCTCTATTACGTTTTCCATTGTTTTTTTTTTACGGCAAGTCGCGTGCCATTGCAAAGCTTTGGTGGGTTGATATTTCTTAAGAATATTATTGGTACGCCTATTTTAGTTGTAGCCATGTGGTGGATACCCTGAAAGATCCGGGGAATTTGAAAATTCAGATGGATAATTAACCACCTCATTTTGTTCCAAAACTGTGTCGACTGACTTGTAAAGGACTGCCTGTCTCGAATCTTGGTCAAAACAATATTGTTGATTTCGTGGACGTCTATATTCTTGGGTGCAAGAATCGCTCTTTCACTTGGCCATTTATTATTTTTATAATTGTTTAGAATATTCGGAAATACTTTTTCAATCAATTCATTTTTGGACGTCACTAAATTATAGAATTCAGCAGGTAGTTGTATACGTCCTGAAATTGAATCTAATGGGAGCTTTCCGTTTCCAATTGCTAGTAATTGATCTGAAAATGTTTGACCAGAGGTCATCGTTTTGCAATCGGACACGCACATTTGTAGTTAATTTTAATGTTTTTACGTGTGCCCATAAATTAGAATTTTTCAGGCAAGCATTCATTTCGTCTGCAGGGGTTGATCTAACTATTACAGGTAATGTTTGCCTGAAATCTCCCGCAAGCAATATTAATGTGCTGCCAAAGGGTTTCGAATTCCCTCGCAAATCTTTCAAACATTGATCCAGAGCCTCGAGTGATTTTTTTTTAGCCATTGTGCACTCGTCCCAAATAATAAGTTTGCATTGCTGCAATACTTTACCCATCCCAGATGATTTGGAAATATTGCACGTGGGAGTTTCTGTAGAATGCAAATTCAGAGGCAATTTCAAAGCGGAATGAGCAGTTCTTCTACCAGGCAGCAACGTTGCGGCTATTCCGGACGACGCAATTGCCAACGCTATAATTCATTTTTTGATCGAATTGATGCCAGAATCAGTTTTATCACAAACGTTTTACCAGTACCTCCTGGCGCATCCAAAAAGAAAATTTCTCCAACGTTGTTGGAGATGTCATTTTGTAGATACGACAATAGATCACTCGTACTGTAACTTTGTTCACAATCCAATTCTACACATGTCGAAACAGCAGTGGTACGATTAGGTGAAGGCATTCCCAAATCCTGAAGAGGTTTGTTTGCCATACATACGCACAAATCTTCTGTAATAACTAAAGTGTAGTTATTAATTTCTGATGTAAAATCAAAAGTCATATCTGATGTCTCTAACCGTTTTCGATGGAGTATATCTTCGGACATTTTTGATTTATATTTTTCCCATAACTCTTTTGGAGCTGATGGAGAGCAAGTTGTTAGTATGATGCCAAACAATGCACGAATTTGACTTAGAGTTGACGTTTCACACGCGTCATTGATGCAGTTATCCCAGTGTTGGTCATTCTCCAATAAATTCAGAGCTTGGCATGCACTACGGTAAGTGTCATGTATAGTACCGTTTACAGTTCTCAAATACTCAAAGGACGTCGGACCGGGTACATTCACCCAAAGCCGGCGTAGAAAGAAGCATTCATGTTGATTGGGGTAAACGGTGTAAAGTCTTCCTATCGTGGTAATCTTTGAAGATAATAGGTTGGCCGTCGACTGACTTACCCTGTTTTTGACGTTCAAATACTTTATTTTAGTATTCCACGTGTAATACGAAGGCACTTCAGTATACAGCAGTTTTTTTGCAAAAGAATCATTTTTGCTTAGCGAAAAGAAAGCAGTTAACTTTGTATCCGGTGGATTCAGGGCTCTTTGTTGCACTTTGGTGTCCGAGAAATAAACACGTTGACCATTCTGTAAATGTACCGCTAAGTGAACAACAGCTGGACTACGTTCATGTATCGGAAATGAAAGAATTCACCAAACAGCTTCATTACTGCTTATGTATCTTCCAGCCTGATATTGTACGATTTCGTCGATATCTTTGATTTCGGACTGCAATTCAAAAACTGCCATGTCACTGCCTTTGTTGATGTATTTACATATGTATTTGATTGCCTTTACGGAGTTACAGTATTCAACAGTTATGTGTGCATTAATGTTTTTGATAATAATGGAGAATATGGAACAACCCACTGGTCATCTACTTCGATGGTGTTACCGTTACGCTTCTATATTATTGCTGTTTTACCGCCACCTTCAGTAGATCTTCTATATTGTGGGTAACCATCATTGCCAGTAATTGTGTTGGATACTAAAAGTCGAGGATATTGCTTTGTGCACCTTCATTTGCCCATGCATGGTGAATTTTCGTTCAATGCACCGCACGGTCCACGTATCATATTTTTTACAACAATGTCATATAACCCCTTATCGACATTTTCATCAGGTATTTCAGCGGAAATCACATCATCAATTTCGTTAGACGTAATCTTATTATGTAGCCAGATTAGTATATGTGCGTGTGGCAAACCTCGTTTTTGCCATTCCACTGAGTGCATCCAGCATCGCACTGACCCAAACACTTCAAGTTTTACTATGTAGTTTATCACTGATTTCAACTTTTGCCGGAAGACACCGGCCGTAATGTCATGTCTATGAACCGCCGATTGTCCTTGAAGTAAAAGCTGCTGTATCTCGTCCCAAGATTGATTACATGTAGATGTAATAAATAAATCTGGACGACCATAGAGACGAACATATGCAATAGCATCTTGAGCGTATTCATGCATATGACGGGGACTGCCAGCATAGACCAAGGTAAAATCGTTAATCTTCCAACGTTTGTGGTATTACCGTCATTTACAACTGCATCTCACAAATGAATGTATTGTTCAGAGCGGAGCTTGGTCTGATTCAGGTGGATATATAGAAAATGTTCCGATTCAGTTTTTGCATAAATATCAACGACATATTGGTGAAACAATTGACGGCATTTTAAAATATAATTCTCTTTATCCTGCCGAATCATTAGTCTATAGGAATAATAATGCATTGCACTGCGTTTCTTATTCATTTCTTTGTTAGTGGCTGGATTCATCAATTTAATATTAAAGTGATAGCCGTCGGCTCCATCCCAAAAATGATAGGATATTGTAGGGCATCGTAGCATCGATGAGTTTCATTAATTCTTACCAACTGAGTGTTTCGCTTATGAAGAATAATATCTCGAGGTAAAAACTGATCACCGACCATAACGATTGCCACTTCGTCGATAGTTGGAGCATTGTATCTACGCACATGTTGGCCAGGAGGCGTTTTGTCAGCGGAAATAACAATTTTTATGCGTATCAGTAGGCATCAAATCAATGGCGTAACGGACAGACAACTTATTTATATATATATATATATATATATATATATATATATATATATATATATATATATATATATATATATAGAAGATAAGTGTATGTATGCATGTTGCCAAATTGAAGAAAGAGAAAATGGGTATTAAAACTGCTGGAAATAGATAAGACTATAAAGAAAAAGATATAATGAGAGTGCATCTTTCATATCTTATCTGAAAAGGTCTGTGATTAATGAGTCAATTTACAAATTGTAACTTTACGCTAACT
>NW_027063427.1:0-35672 GCF_032884065.1 Artemia franciscana | reverse complement strand
TCTAACATTTCTTTTTTTCCACAGACATAGCTATTACCCTCGAAAACTAAAACTTTTGAAATAGGAAACGAGCCTTTAATCACATTCTTTACCAGGTGCAATCATAAAATAGTCTAATATCGTCATCTTTTTCCACGGACTTAGCTATTACCCCCGAAAACTTCCACGGAAGAAGCTAATACCCTTGAAAACTAAAACTTTTGAAATAGAAAAACAGTCTTTAATCACATTCTTTACCATGTGCAATCACAAAATAGTCTAATATCTTAATTTTTTCCACGGACCGTAGCTATTACCCTCGAAAACTAAAACTTTTGACATAGGAAAAGAGCCTTTAATCAAATTCTTTACCATGTGCAATCATAAAATAGTCTAATATTTTCATTTTTCCACAGACATAGCTATTACCCTCGAAAACTAAAACTTTTGAAATAGCAAAATACCCTTTAATCACATTCTTTACCATGTGCAATCATAAAATAGTCTACTATCGTCATCTTTTTCCACGGACTTAGCTATTACCCCGAAAACTAAAACTTTTTAAATAGGAAAAGAGCCTTTAATCACATTCTTTACCATGTGTAATCATAAAATAGTCAAACATCTTCATTTTTTCCACGGATTTAGCTATTAACCCCAAAATCTATAACTTTTGAAGTAGGAAAATAGTCTTTAATCACATTCTTTATCATGTGCAATCATAAAATAGTCTAATATCGTCATCTTTTTCCACGGACTTAGCTATTACCCCCGAAAACTAAAACTTTTTAAATAGGAAAAGAGCCTTTAATCACATTCTTTACCATGTGCAATCATAAAATAGTCTAACATCTTCATTTTTTCCACGGATGTAGCTATTACCCCCAAAATCTATAACTTTTGAAGTAGAAAAAGAGTCTTTAATCACATTCTTTATCATGTGCAATCATAAAATAGTCTAATATCCTCATTTTTTCCACGGACGTAGCTATTACCCCGAAAACTAAAACTTTTGAAATAGGAAAAGAGCCTTTAATCACACTCTTTACCATGTGTAATCATAAAATAGTCTAATATCTTCATTTTTTCCACAGACGTAGCTATTACCCCCGAAAACTAAAACTTTTGAAATAGGAAAAGAGACTTTAATCACATTTTATACCATTTGCAATCATAAAATAGTCTAATATCTTCATTTTTTCCAAAGACATAGCTATTACCCTCGAAAACTATAACTTTTGAAATAGGAAAAGAGCCTTTAATCACATTCTTTACCATGTGCAATACTAAAATAGTCTAATATCGTCATTTTTTCAACATACGTAGCTATTACCCCCGAAAACTAAAACTTTTGAAATAGGAAAAGAGCCTTTAATCACATTCTTTACCATGTGCAGTCATAAAATAGTCTAATATCTTCATTTTTTCCACGGACGAAGCTATGACCCTCAAAAACTAAAACTTTTGAAATAGGAAAAGAGCCTTTAATCTCATTCTTTACCATGTGCAATCATAAAATAGTCTAATATCTTCATTTTTTCCATGGACTTGGCTATTACCCTCGAAAACTAAAACTTTTGAAATAGGAAAAGAGCCTTTAATCACATTCTTTACCATGTGCAAAAACTAAAACTTTTGAAATAGGAAAAGAGCCTTTAATCTCATTCTTTACCATGTGCAATCATAAAATAGTCTAATATCTTCATTTTTTCCATGGACTTGGCTATTACCCTCGAAAACTAAAACTTTTGAAATAGGAAAAGAGCCTTTAATCACATTCTTTACCATGTGCAATCATAAAATAGTCTAATATCTTCATTTTTCCCACAGACATAGCTATTACCCTCGAAAACTAAAACTTTTGAAATAGGAAAAGAACCTTTAATCACATTTTTTACCATGTGCAATCATAAAATAGTCTAATATCGTCATCTTTTTCCATGGACTTAGCTATTACTCTCGAAAACTAAAACTTTTGAAATAGGAAAAGAGTCTTTAATCACATTCTTTACCATGTGCAATCATAAAATAGTTTAATATCTTCATTTTTTCAACGGACGTAGCTATTACCCCCGAAAACTAAAACTTTTGAAATAGGAAAAGAGCCTTTAATCACATTTTTTACCATTTGCAATCATAAAATAGTCTAATATCTTCATTTTTTTCCACGGACGTAGCTACTACCCCCCAAAACTGAAACTTTTAAAATAGGCAAAGAGCCTTTAATTACATTCTTTACCATGTGCAATCATAAAATAGTCTAATATCTTCATTTTTTTCCACGGACGTAGCTATTACCCCGAAAACTAATTCTTTATTTCTGCTCATTCTTTACCATGTGCAATACTAAAATAGTCTAATATCTTCATTTTTTCCACGGACGAAGCTATGACCCTCAAAAACTAAAACTTTTGAAATAGGAAAAGAGCCTTTAATCTCATTCTTTACCATGTGCAATCATAAAATAGTCTAATATCTTCATTTTTTCCAAAGACGTAGCTATTACCCTCGAAAACTAAAACTTTTGAAATAGGAAAAGAGCCTTAAATCACATTCTTTACCATGTGCAGTCATAAAATAGTCTAATATCTTCATTTTTTTCCACAGACATAGCTATTACCCTCGAAAACTAAAACTTTTGAAATAGGAAAAGAGCCTTTAATCACATTCTTTACCATGTGCAATCATAAAATAGTCTAATATCTTCATTTTTTCCACAGACATAGCTATTACCTTCGAAAACTAAAACTTTTGAAATAGGAAAAGAGCCATTAATCACATTCTTTACCATGTGCAATCATAAAATAGTCTAATATCTTCATTTCTTCAACAGACGTAGCTATTATTCCCAAAAACTAAACTTTTTGAAATAAGAAAAGAGTCTTATGTGCAATCATAAAATAGTCTAATATCGTCATTTTTTCCACGGACGTAGCTATTACCCCCAAAACTAAAACTTTTGAAATAGGAAAAATGCCTTTAATCACATTCTTTACCATGTGCAATCATAAAATAGTCTAACAACTTCATTTTTTCCACGGATTTAGCTATTACCCCCAAAATCTAAAACTTTTGAAATAGGAAAAGAGCCTTTAATCACATTCTTTACCATGTGCAATCATAAAATAGTCTAATATCTTCATTTCTTCACAGACGTAGCTATTATCCCCAAAAACTAAAACTTTTGAAATAGGAAAAGAGTCTTTAATCACATTCTTTACCATGTACAATCATAAATAGTCTTATATCTTCATTTTTTCCACTGACATAGCTTCTACCTTCGAGAACTAAAACTTTTGAAATAGGAAAGAGCCTTTAATCACATTCTTTACCATGTGCAATCATAAAATAGTCTAATATCTTCATTTTTTCCACGGACGTAGCTATTACCCCCGAAAACTAAAACTTTTTAAATAGGAAAAGAGGCTTTAATCACATTCTTACCGTGTGTAATCATAAAATAGTCTAATATCTTCATTTTTTCCACGGACGAAGCTATTATCCTCGAAAACTAAAACTTTTGAAATAGGAAAAGAGCCTTTAATCTCATTCTTTACATGTGCAATCATAAAATAGTCTAATATCTTCATTTTTTCAATGGATGTAGCTATTACCCTCGAAAACTAAAACTTTTGAAATAGGAAAAGAACCTTTAATCACATTCTTTACCATGTGCAGTCATAAAATAGTCTAATATCTTCATTTTTTCCACAGACATAGCTATTACCCTCGAAAACTAAAACTTTTGAAATAGGAAAAGAGCCTTTAATCACATTCTTTACCATGTGCAATCATAAAATAGTCTAACATCTTCATGATTTCCACGGATTTAGCTATTACCCCCAAATTCTAAAACTTTTGAAATAAGAAAAGAGTCTTTAATCACATTCTTTACCATTTGCAATCATAAAATAGTCTAATATCCTCATTTTTTCCACGGACGTAGCTATTACCCCCAAAACTAAAACTTTTAAAATAGGAAAAATGCCTTTAATCACATTCTTTACCATTTGCAATCATAAAATAGTCTAACATCTTCATTTTTTCCACGGATTTAGCTATTACCCCCAAAATCTAAAACTTTTGAAATAGGAAAAGAGCCTTTAATCACATTTCTTACCATGTGCAATCATAAAATAGTCTAATATCTTCATTTTTTCCACGGACGTAGCTATTACCCCGAAAACAAAAACTTTTGAAATAGGATAAGAGCCTTTAATCACATTCTTTACCATGTGAAATCATAAAATAGTCTAATATCTTCATTTTTTCCACGGACGAAGCTATTACCCTCGAAAACTAAAACTTTTGAAATAGGAAAAGAACCTTTAATCACATTCTTTACCATGTGCAATCATAAAATAGTCTAATATCTTCATTTTTTCCACAGAGGTAGCTATTACCCCCGAAAACTAAATTTTTGAAATAGGAAAAGAGCATTTAATCACATTCTTTACCATGTGTAATCATGAAATAGTTTAATATCTTCATTTTTTCCACGGGCGAAGCTATTACCCTCGAAAACTAAAACTTTTGAAATAGGAAAAGAGCCTTTAATCACATTCTTTACCATGTGCAATCATAATATAGTCTAATATCTTCATCTTTTCCAAAGACGTAGATATTACCCCCGAAATCTAAACTTTTGAAATAGGAAAAGAGCCTTTAATCACATTCTTTACCATGTGCAATCATAAATAGTCTAATATTTTCATTTTTTCCACAGACATTGCTATTACCTTCGAAAACTAAAACTTTTGACATAAGAAAAGAGCCTTTAATCACATTCTTTACCATGTGCAATCATTAAATAGTCTAATGTCTTCATTTTTTCCACGGACTTAGCTATTACCCCCGAAAACTAAAACTTT
Source organism: Artemia franciscana (assembly GCF_032884065.1). Classification (NCBI taxonomy): domain Eukaryota; kingdom Metazoa; phylum Arthropoda; class Branchiopoda; order Anostraca; family Artemiidae; genus Artemia; species Artemia franciscana. The sequence continues at coordinate 30,822 of NW_027063427.1, read as the reverse complement.
TGAAATAGGAAAAGAGCCTTTAATCACATTCTTTACCATGTGTAATCATGAAATAGTTTAATATGTTCAATTTTTCCACGGACGAAGCTATTACCCTCGAAAATTTAATCATTGTTTTAATCACATTAATCATTCTTTAATCACATTCTTTACCATGTGCAATCATAAAATAGTCTAATATCGTCATCTTTTTCCACAGACATAGCTATTACCCTTGAAAACTAAAACTTTTGAAATAGGAAAAGAGCCTTTAATCACATTCTTTACCATGTGCAATCATAAAATAGTCTAATATCTTCATTTTTGCCATGGATGTAGCTATTACCCCCGAAAACTAAAACTTTTGAAATAGGAAAAGAGCCTTTAATCACATTCTTTACCATGCGCAATCATAAAATAGTCTAATATCTTCATTTTTTTTTAAGGACTTAGCTATTACCCCCGAAAAGTAAAACTTTTGACATAGGAAAAGAGCCTTTAATCAAATTCTTTACCATGTGCAATCATAAAATAGTATAATATCTTCGTTTTTTCCACAGACATAGCTATTATCCCCGAAAACTAAGACTTTTGACATAGGAAAAGAGCCTTTAATCACATTCTTTCCCATGTGCAATCATAAAATAGTCTAATATCGTCTTTTTTTCAACATACGTAGCTATTACCCCCGAAAATTAAAATTTTTGAAATAGGAAAAGAGCCTTTAATCACATTCTTTACCATGTGCAATCATAAAATAGTCTAATATCTTCATTTTTTCCACAGACATAGCTATTACCCTCGAAAACTAAAACTTTTGAAATAGGAAAAGAGCCTTTAATCAAATTCTTTACCATGTGCAATCATAAAATAGTCTAATATCTTCATTTTTTCCACGGACTTAGCTATTACCTCCGAAAACTAAAACTTTTTAAATAGGAAAAGAGCCTTTAATCACATTCTTTACCATGTGTAATCATAAAATAGTGTAATATCTTCATTTTTTTCCACGGACTTAGATATTACACCCGAAAACTAAAACTTTTGAAATAGGAAAAGAATCTTTAATCAAATTCTTTACCATATGCAATCATAAAATAGTCTAATATCTTCATTTTTTCCACGGACGTAGCTATTACCCCCGAAAACTAAAACTTTGAAATAGGAAAAGAGCCTTTAATAACATTCTTTACCATGTGCAATCATAAAATAGTCTAATATCTTCATCTTTTTCCACGGACTTAGCTATTACCCCCGAAAACTAAAACTTTTGAAATAGGAAAAGAGCCTTTAATCACATTCTTTACCATGTGTAATCATAAAATAGTCTAATATCTTTATCTATTTCCACGGACTTAGCTATTACCCTCGAAAACTAAAACTTTTTAAATAGGAAAAGAGCCTTTAATCTCATTCTTTACCATGTGCAATCATAAAATAGTCTAATATCTTCATTTTTTCCACAGACGTAGCTATTACCCCAAAAACTAAAACTTTTGAAATAGGAAAAGAGCCTTTAATCACATTCTTTACCATGTGCAATCATAAAATATTCTAATATCTTCGTTTCTTCCACAGACGTAGCTATTATCCCAAAAAACTAAAACTTTTGAAATAGGAAAAGATCCTTTAATCAAATTCTATACCTTGTGCAATCATAAAATAGTCTAATATCTTCATCTTTTACCAAGGACTTAGCTATTACCCCCGAAAACTAAAACTTTTTAAATAGGAAAAGAGCCTTTAATCACATTCTTTACCATGTGCAATCATAAAATAGTCTAATATCTTCATTTTTTCCACAGACGTAGCTATTACCCCCGAAAACTAAAACTTTTGAAATAGGAATAGAGCCTTTAATCACATTCTTTACCATGTGCAATCATAAAATATTCTAATATCTTCGTTTCTTCCACAGACGTAGCTATTATCCCAAAAAACTAAAACTTTTTAAATAGGAAAAGAGCCTTTAATCACATTCTTTACCATGTGCAATCATAAAATAGTCTAACATCTTCATTTTTTCCACGAATGTAGCTATTACCCTCGAAAACTAAAACTTTTGACATAGGATAAGAGCCTTTAATCACATTCTTTACCATGTGCAATCATAAAATAGTCTAATATCCTCATTTTTTCCACAGACGTAGCTATTACCCCCGAAAACTAAAACTTTTGACATAGGAAAAGAGCCTTTAATCACATTCTTTACCATGTGGAATCATAAAACAGTCTAATATCTTCATTTTTTCCACAGACATAGCTATTACCCCGGAGAACTAAAACTTTTTAAATAGGAAAAGAGTCTTTAATCACATTCTTTACCATGTGCAATCATAAAATATTCTAATATCTTCATTTTTTCAACATACGTAGCTCTTACCCCCTAAAACTAAGACTTTTGAAATAGGAAAAGAGCCTTTAATCACATTCTTTACCATGCACAATCATAAAATAGTCTAATAGCTTCATTTTTTCCACAGACATAGCTATTACCCTCGAAAACTAAAACTTTAAAAATAGGAAAAGAGGCTTTAATCACATTCTTTACTATGTGCAATCATAAAATAGTCTAATATCTTCATTTCTTCTACAGACGTAGCTCTTAACCTCGAAAACTAAAACTTTTGAAATAGGAAAAGAGCCTTTAATCACATTCTTTACCATGTGCAATCATAAAATAGTCTAATATCGTCATCTTTTCCACAGACATAGCTTTTACCCTCGAAAACAAAAACTTTTGACATAGGAAAAGAGCCTTTAATCAAATTCTTTACCATGTGCAATAATAAAATAGTCTAATATCTGCATTTTTTCCACAGACATAGCTATTACTCTCGAAATCTAAAACTTTTGAAATAGGAGAAGAGCCTTTAATCACATTCTTTACCATGTCCAATCATAAAATAGTCTAATATCGTCATCTTTTTCCACGGACTTAGCTATTACCCCCGAAAACTAAAACTTTTGAAATGGGAAAAGAGCCTTTAATCACATTCTTTACCATGTGCAATCATAAAATAGTCTAATATCGTCATCTTTTCCACAGACATAGCTATTACCCTCGAAAACTAAAACTTTTGACATAGGAATTTTTAAACTTCTAAACAGTCTAAACAGTCTATTGTTTAGAATGTGATTAAAGGCTCTTTTCCTATTTCAAAAGTTTTAGTTTTCGGGGGTAATAGCTAAGTCCGTGGAAAAAGATGAAGATATTAGACTATTTTATGATTGCACATGGTGTTTAGACTGGAATTCTAAACAGTCTAATATCTTCATTTTTTCCACAGACATAGCTATTACCCCGGAGAACTAAAACTTTTTAAATAGGAAAATAGTCTTTAATCACATTCTTTACCATGTGCAATCATAAAATATTCTAATATCTTCATTTTTTCAACATACGTAGCTCTTACCCCCTAAAACTAAGACTTTTGAAATAGGAAAAGAGCCTTTAATCACATTCTTTACCATGCACAATCATAAAATAGTCTAATAGCTTCATTTTTTCCACAGACATAGCTATTACCCTCGAAAACTAAAACTTTAAAAATAGGAAAAGAGGCTTTAATCACATTCTTTACTATGTGCAATCATAAAATAGTCTAATATCTTCATTTCTTCTACAGACGTAGCTCTTAACCTCGAAAACTAAAACTTTTGAAATAGGAAAAGAGCCTTTAATCACATTCTTTACCATGTGCAATAATAAAATAGTCTAATATCTGCATTTTTTCCACAGACATAGCTATTACTCTCGAAATCTAAAACTTTTGAAATAGGAGAAGAGCCTTTAATCACATTCTTTACCATGTCCAATCATAAAATAGTCTAATATCGTCATCTTTTTCCACGGACTTAGCTATTACCCCCGAAAACTAAAACTTTTGAAATGGGAAAAGAGCCTTTAATCACATTCTTTACCATGTGCAATCATTAAATATTCTAATATCTTCGTTTCTTCCACAGACGTAGCTATTATCCCAAAAAACTAAAACTTTTGAAATAGGAAAAGAGCCTTTAATCACATTCTTTACCATGTGCAATAATAAAATAGTCTAATATCTTCATTTTTTTCCTCAGACGTAGCTATTACCCCCGAAAACTAAAACTTTTTAAATAGGAAAAGAGCCTTTAATCACATTCTTTACCATGTGCAATCATAAAATAGTCTAATATCTTCATTTTTCCCACAGAAATAGCTATTACCCTCAAAAAGTAGAACTTTTGAAATAGGAAATGAGCCTTTTATCAAATTCTTTACCATGTGCAATCATAAAATAGTCTAATATCGTCATCTTTTTCAACGGACGAAGCTATTACCCCCGAAAACTAAAACTTTTTAAATAGGAAAAGAGCCTTTAATCACATTCTTTACCTTGTGCAATAATAAAATAGTCTAATATCTTCATTTTTTCAACATACGTAGCTATTACCCCCGAAAACTAAAACTTTTGAAATAGGAAAAGAGCCTTTAATCACATTCTTTAACATGTGAAATCATAAAATAGTCTAATATCTTCATTTTTTCCACAGACGTAGCTATTACCCCCGAAAACTAAAACTTTTGAAGTAGGAAAAGAGCCTTTAATCACATTCTTTACCATGTGTAATCATGAAATAGTTTAATTTCTTCATGTTTTCCACAGACATAGCTCTTACCCCCGAAAACTAAAACTTTTGAAATAGGAAAAGAGCCTTTAATCACATTCTTTACCATGTGCAATCATAAAATAGTCTATTATCGTCATCTTTTCCACAGACATAGCTATTACCCTTGAAAACTAAAACTTTTGACATAGGAAAAGAGCCTTTAATAACATTCTTTACCATGTGCAATCATAAAATAGTCTAATATCCTCATTTTTTCCACAGACGTAGCTATTACCCCCGAAAACTAAAACTTTTGAAATAGGAAAAGTGCCTTTAATCACATTCTTTACCATGTGCAATCATAAAATAGTCTAATATCTTCATTTTCTCCACGGACGTAGCTATTACCCCCAAAAACTAAAACTTTTTAAATAGGAAAAGAGCCTTTAATCACATTCTTTACCATGTGCAATCATAAAATAGTTTAATATCTTCATTTTTTCCACAGATATAGCTATTACCCTCGAAAACTAAAACTTTTGAAATAGGAAAAGAGCCTTTAATCAAATTCTTTACCATGTGCAATCATAAAATAGTCTAATATCTTCATTTTTTCCACGGACGTAGCTATTACCCCCGAAAACTAAAACTTTTTAAATAGGAAAAGAGCCTTTAATCACATTCTTTACCATGTGCAATCATAAGATAGACTAATATCTTCATTTTTTCTACTGACATAGCTATTACCCTCGAAAACTAAAACTTTTGAAATAGGAAAAGAGCCTTTAATCACATTCTTTACCATGTGCAATCATAAAATAGTCTAATATCTTCATTTTTTCCACAGACATAGCTATTACCCTCGAAAACTAAAACCTTTGAAATAGGAAAATAGCCTTTAATCACATTCTTTACCATTTGCAATCATAAAATAGTCTAATATCTTCATTTTTTCCACAGACATAGCTCTTACCCTCGAAAACTAAAATTTTTGAAATAAGAAAAGAGCCTTTAATCAAATTCTTTACCATGTGCAATCATAAAATAGTCTAATATCTTCATTTTTTCCACAGACATAACTATTACCCTCGAAAACTAAAACTTTTGAAATAGGAAAAGAGTTTTAATCACATTCTTTACCATGTGCAATCAAAAAATAGTCTAATATCTTCATTTTTTCCATGGACGAAGCTATTACCCTCAAAAACTAAAACTTTTGAAATAGGAAAAGAGCCTTTAATCACATTCTTTACCATGTGCAATCATAAACAAGTCTAGTATATTCTTTTTTTTCCACGGACTTAGCTATTACCCCCGAAAAGTAAAACTTTTGACATAGGAAAAGAGCCTTTAATCACATTCTTTACCATGTGCATTCATAAAATAGTCTAATATCTTCATTTTTTCCACAGACATAGCTCACACTCCCAAAAACTAAAACGTTTTAAATAGGAAAAGAGCCTTTAATCAAATTCTTTACCATGTGCAATCATAAAATAGTCTAATATCTTCATTTTTTCCACAGACGTAGCTATTATCCCCAAAAACTAAAACTTTTGACATAAGAAAAGGGCCTTTAATCACATTCTTTACCATGCGCAATAATAAAATAGTCTTATATCTTCATTTCTTCCACAGACGTAGCTATTATCCCCAAAAACCAAAACTTTTGAAATAGGAAAAGAGCCTTTAATCACATTCTTTACCATGTGCAATCATAAAATAGTCTAATATCTTCATTTTTTCCACAGACATAGCTATTAACCATGAAAACTAAAACTTCTGAAATAGGAAAAGAGCCTTTAATCACATTCTTTACCATGTGCAATCATAAAATAGTCTAATATCTTCATTTCTTCCACAGACGTAGCTCTTACCTCCGAGAACTAAAACTGTTTAACTAGGAAAAGAGCCTTTAATCACATTCTTTACCATGTGCAATCATTAAATAGTCTAATATCTTCATTTTTTCCACAGACGAAGCTCTTACCCCCGAAAACTAAAACTTTTGAAATAGGAAAAGAGCCTTTAATCACATTCTTTACCATGTGCAATCATAAAATAGTCTAATATCTTAATTTCTTCCACAGACTTAGCTATTATCTCAAAAAACTAAAACTTTTTAAATAGGAAAGGAGCCATTAATCACATTCTTTACCATGTGCAATCATAAAATAGTCTAATATTTTCATTTTTTCCACGGACACAGCTATTACCCTCGAAAACTAAAACTTTTGAAATAGGAAAAGAGCCTTTAATCACATTCTTTACCATGTGCAATCATAAAATAGTCTAATATTTTCATTGTTTCCACAGACGTAACTATTACCCTCGAAAACTAAAACTTTTGAAATAAAAAAAGAGCCTTTAATCACATTGTTTACCATTTGCAATCATAAAATAGTCTAATATCTTCATTTTTCCCACTGACGTAGCTATTACCCCCGAAAACTAAAACTTTTGAAATAGGAAAAGAGCCTTTAATCACATTCTTAATATCTTCATTTTTTCCACGGACGTAGCTATTACCCCCGAAAACTAAAACTTTTGAAATAGGAAAAGAGCCTTTAATCACATTCTTTACCTTTTGCAATCATAAAATAGTCCAATATCTTCATTTTTTTTTCCAAGGACGTAGCTATTACCCCCGAAAACTAAAACTCTTGAAATAGGAAAAGAACCTTTAATCACATTCTTTACCATTTGCAATCATAAACTAGTCTAATATCTTCATTATTTCCACCGACGAAGCTATTAATCCCGAAAACTAAAACTTTTAAAATAGAAAAAGAGCCTTTAATCAGATTCTTTGCCATGTTAAATCATAAAATAGTCTAACATCTTCATTTTTTCCACGGACGTAGCTATTACCCCCCAAAAACTAAAACTTTTATAATAGGCAAAGAGCCTTTAATCACATTCTTTACCATTTGCAATCATGAAATAGTCTAATATCTTCATTTTTTCCACATACGTAGCTATTACTCCCAAAAACTAAAACTTTTGAAATAGGATAAGAGCCTTTAATCACATTCTTTACCATGCGCAATCATAAAATAGTCTAATATCTTCATTTTTTCCACAGACGTAGGCATTACCCCCGAAAACTAAAACTTTTGAAATAGGGAAAGAGCCTTTAATCACATTCTTTACCATTTGCAATCATGAAATAGTTTAATATCTTCATTTTTTCCACGGACGTAGCTATTACCCTCGAAAACTAAAACTTTTGAAATAGGAAACGAGCCTTTAATCACAATCTTTACCATTAGCAATCATAAAATAGTCTAATAACTTCATTTTTTTCCAAGGACGTAGCTATTACCTCCAAATTTAAAACTTTTGAAATAGGAAAAGAGCCTTTAATCACATTCTATACCATTTGCAATCATAAAATAGTCTAATATCTTCATTTTTTCCACGGACGAAGCTATTACCCCCGAAAACTAAAACTTTTGAAATAGGAAAAAAGCCTTTAATCACATTCTTTACCATATGCAATCATAAAATAGTCTAATATCTTCATTTTTTCCACAGACGTAGCTATTATCCCCAAAAAACTAAAACTTTTAAAATAGGTAAAGAGCCTTTAATCACATTCTTTACCATATGCAATCATAAAATAGTCTAGTATCTTTATTTTTTCCGCGGACTTAGCTATTATTCCAAAAACTAAAACTTTAGAAATGGGAAAAGAGCCTTTAATCACATTCTTTACCATGCGCAATCATAAAATAGTCTAATACCTTCATTTTTTCCACAGACATAGCTATTAACCCTGAAAACTAAAACTTCTGAAATAGGAAAAGAGCCTTTAATCACATTCTTTACCATGTGCAATCATAAAATAGTCTAATATCTTCATTTCTTCCACAGACGTAGCTCTTATCTCCGAGAACTAAAACTTTTTAACTAGGAAAAGAGCCTTTAATCACATTCTTTACCATGTGCAATCATAAAATAGTCTAATATCTTCATTTTTTCCACAGACGAAGCTCTTACCCCCGAAAACTAAAACTTTTGAAATAGGAAAAGAGCCTTTAATCACATTCTTTACCATGTGCAATCATAAAATAGTCTAATATCTTAATTTCTTCCACAGACTTAGCTATTATCCCAAAAAACTAAAACTTTTTAAATAGGAAAGGAGCCATTAATCACATTCTTTACCATCTGCAATCATAAAATAGTCTAATATTTTCATTTTTTCCACGGACACAGCTATTACCCTCGAAAACTAAAACTTTTGAAATAGGAAAAGAGCCTTTAATCACATTCTTTACCATGTGCAATCATAAAATAGTCTAATATTTTCATTGTTTCCACAGACGTAACTATTACCCTCGAAAACTAAAACTTTTGAAATAAAAAAAGAGCCTTTAATCACATTGTTTACCATTTGCAATCATAAAATAGTCTAATATCTTCATTTTTCCCACTGACGTAGCTATTACCCCCGAAAACTAAAACTTTTGAAATAGGAAAAGAGCCTTTAATCACATTCTTAATATCTTCATTTTTTCCACGGACGTAGCTATTACCCCCAAAAACTAAAACTTTTGAAATAGGAAAAGAGCCTTTAATCACATTCTTTACCTTTTGCAATCATAAAATAGTCCAATATCTTCATTTTTTTTCCAAGGACGTAGCTATTACCCCCGAAAACTAAAACTCTTGAAATAGGAAAAGAACCTTTAATCACATTCTTTACCATTTGCAATCATAAACTAGTCTAATATCTTCATAATTTCCACGGACGAAGCTATTAATCCCGAAAACTAAAACTTTTAAAATAGAAAAAGAGCCTTTAATCAGATTCTTTGCCATGTTAAATCATAAAATAGTCTAACATCTTCATTTTTTCCACGGACGTAGCTATTACCCCCCAAAAACTAAAACTTTTATAATAGGCAAAGAGCCTTTAATCACATTCTTTACCATTTGCAATCATAAAATAGTCTAATATCTTCATTTTTTCCACATACGTAGCTATTACCCCCAAAAACTAAAACTTTTGAAATAGGATAAGAGCCTTTAATCACATTCTTTACCATGCGCAATCATAAAATAGTCTAATATCTTCATTTTTTCCACAGACGTAGGCATTACCCCCGAAAACTAAAACTTTTGAAATAGGGAAAGAGCCTTTAATCACATTCTTTACCATTTGCAATCATGAAATAGTTTAATATCTTCATTTTTTCCACGGACGTAGCTATTACCCTCGAAAACTAAAACTTTTGAAATAGGAAACGAGCCTTTAATCACAATCTTTACCATTAGCAATCATAAAATAGTCTAATAACTTCATTTTTTTCCAAGGACGTAGCTATTACCTCCAAATTTAAAACTTTTGAAATAGGAAAAGAGCCTTTAATCACATTCTATACCATTTGCAATCATAAAATAGTCTAATATCTTCATTTTTTCCACGGACGAAGCTATTACCCCCGAAAACTAAAACTTTTGAAATAGGAAAAAAGCCTTTAATCACATTCTTTACCATATGCAATCATAAAATAGTCTAATATCTTCATTTTTTCCACAGACGTAGCTATTATCCCCAAAAACCTAAAACTTTTAAAATAGGTAATGAGCCTTTAATCACATTCTTTACCATATGCAATCATAAAATAGTCTAGTATCTTTATTTTTTCCGCGGACTTAGCTATTACCCTCAAAAACTAAAACTTTAGAAATGGGAAAAGAGCCTTTAATCACATTCTTTACCATGCGCAATCATAAAATAGTCTAATACCTTCATTTTTTCCACAGACGTAGCTATTACCCCCGAAAACTAAAACTTTTGAAATAGGAAAAGAGCCTTTTAATCACATTGTTTACCATGTGCAATCATGAAATAGTTTAATATCTTCATTTTTTCCACGGACGTAGCTATTACCCCCGAAAACTAAAACTTTTGAAATAGGAAAAGAGCCTTTAATCACATTCTTTACCATTTGCAATCATAAAATAGTCTAATATCTTCATTTTTTCCATGGACGAAGCTATTACCCCCGAAAACTAACACTTTTGAAATAGGAAAAGAGCGTTTAATCACATTCTCTACCATGTGCAATCATAAAATAGTCTAATATCTTCCTTTTTTCCACGGACGTAGCTATTACCCCCAAAAACTAAAACTTTTAAAATAGGCAAAGAGCCTTTAACTACATTCTTTACCATGTGCAATCATAAAATAGTCTAATATTTTCATTTTTTTCCACGGACGTTGCTATTACCCCCGAAAACTAAAACTTTTGAAATAGGAAAAGAGCCTTTAATCACATTCTTTACCATTTGCAATCATGAAATAGTTTAATATCTTCATTTTTTCCACGGACGTAGCTATTACCCCCGAAAACTAAAACTTTTGAAATAGGAAAAGAGCCTTTAATCACATTCTTTACCATTTGCAATCATAAAATAGTCTAATATCTTCATTTTTTTTCCAAGGACGTAGCTATTACCCCCGAAAACTAAAACTTTTGAAATAGGAAAAGAGCCTTTAATCATATTCTTTACCGTTTGCAATCATAAAATAGTCTAATGTCTTCATTTTTTCCACAGACGTAGCTATTACCCCCTAAAACTAAAACTTTTGAAATAGAAAAAGAGCCTTTAATCAAATTCTTTACCATTTGCAATTATAAAATGGTCTAATTTCTTCATTTTTCCCACTGACGTAGATATTACCCCCGAAAACTAAAACTTTTTAAATAGGAAAAGAGCCTTTAATCACATTTTTTACCATGTGCAATCATAAAATAGTCTAATATCGTCATTTTTTCCACGGACGTAGCTATTAGCCCCAAAAACTAAAACTTTTGAAATATAAAAAAGAGCCTTTAATCACATTCTTTACCATTTACAATCATAAAATAGTCTAATATCTTCATTTTTTCCATGTACGTAGTTATTGCCCCCCAGAAACTAAAACTTTTGACATAGGAAAAGAGCCTTTAATCACATTCTTTACCATGTGCAATCATAAAACAGTCTAATATCTTCATTTTTTCCACAGACATAGCTATTACCCCCGAGAACTAAAACTTTTTAAATAGGAAAAGAATCTTTAATCACATTCTTTACCATGTGCAATCATAAAATATTCTAATATCTTCATTTTTTCAACATACGTAGCTCTTACCCCCTAAAACTAAGACTTTTGAAATAGGAAAAGAGCCTTTAATCACATTCTTTACCATGTACAATCATAAAATAGTCTAATAGCTTCATTTTTTCCACAGACATAGCTATTACCCTCGAAAACTAAAACTTTAAAAATAGGAAAAGAGGCTTTAATCACATTCTTTACTATGTGCAATCATAAAATAGTCTAATATCTTCATTTCTTCTACAGACGTAGCTCTTAACCTCGAAAACTAAAACTTTTGAAATAGGAAAAGAGCCTTTAATCACATTCTTTACCATGTGCAATCATAAAATAGTCTAATATCGTCATCTTTTCCACAGACATAGCTATTACCCTCGAAAACTAAAACTTTTGACATAGGAAAAGAGCCTTTAATCACATTCTTTACCATGTGCAATAATAAAATAGTCTAATATCTGCATTTTTTCCACAGACATAGCTATTACTCTCGAAATCTAAAACTTTTGAAATAGGAGAAGAGCCTTTAATCACATTCTTTACCATGTCCAATCATAAAATAGTCTAATATCGTCATCTTTTTCCACGGACTTAGCTATTACCCCCGAAAACTAAAACTTTTAAAATGGGAAAAGAGCCTTTAATCACATTCTTTACCATGTGCAATCATAAAATAGTCTAATATCGTCATCTTTTCCACAGACATAGCTATTACCCTCGAAAACTAAAACTTTTGACATAGGAAAAGAGCCTTTAATCACATTCTTTACCATGTGCAATAATAAAATAGTCTAATATCTTCATTTTTTCCTCAGACGTAGCTATTACCCCCGAAAACTAAAACTTTTTAAATAGGAAAAGAGCCTTTAATCACATTCTTTACCATGTGCAATCATAAAATAGTCTAATATCTTCATTTTTCCCACAGAAATAGCTATTACCCTCAAAAAGTAGAACTTTTGAAATAGGAAATGAGCCTTTTATCAAATTCTTTACCATGTGCAATCATAAAATAGTCTAATATCGTCATCTTTTTCCACGGACGAAGCTATTACCCCCGAAAACTAAAACTTTTTAAATAGGAAAAGAGCCTTTAATCACATTCTTTACCTTGTGCAATAATAAAATAGTCTAATATCTTCATTTTTTCAACATACGTAGCTATTACCCCCGAAAACTAAAACTTTTGAAATAGGAAAAGAGCCTTTAATCACATTCTTTACCATGTGAAATCATAAAATAGTCTAATATCTTCATTTTTTCCACAGACGTAGCTATTACCCCCGAAAACTAAAACTTTTGAAGTAGGAAAAGAGCCTTTAATCACATTCTTTACCATGTGTAATCATGAAATAGTTTAATTTCTTCATGTTTTCCACAGACATAGCTCTTACCCCCGAAAACTAAAACTTTTGAAATAGGAAAAGAGCCTTTAATCACATTCTTTACCATGTGCAATAATAAAATAGTCTAATATCTTCATTTTTTCCACAAACATAGCTATTACCCTCGAAATCTAAAACTTTTGAAATAGGAAAAGTGCCTTTAATCACATTCTTTACCATGTGCAATCATAAAATAGTCTAATATCTTCATTTTTTCCACAGACGTAGCTATTACCCCCAAAAACTAAAACTTTTTAAATAGGAAAAGAGCCTTTAATCACATTCTTTACCATGTGCAATCATAAAATAGTTTAATATCTTCATTTTTTCCACAGATATAGCTATTACCCTCGAAAACTAAAACTTTTGAAATAGGAAAAGAGCCTTTAATCAAATTCTTTACCATGTGCAATCATAAAATAGTCTAATATCTTCATTTTTTCCACGGACGTAGCTATTACCCCCGAAAACTAAAACTTTTTAAATAGGAAAAGAGCCTTTAATCACATTCTTTACAATGTGCAATCATAAGATAGACTAATATCTTCATTTTTTCTACTGACATAGCTATTACCCTCGAAAACTAAAACTTTTGAAATAAGAAAAGAGCCTTTAATCACATTCTTTACCATGTGCAATCATAAAATAGTCTAATATCTTCATTTTTTCCACAGACATAGCTACTACCCTCGAAAACTAAAACCTTTGAAATAGGAAAATAGCCTTTAATCACATTCTTTACCATTTGCAATCATAAAATAGTCTAATATCTTCATTTTTTCCACAGACATAGCTCATACCCTCGAAAACTAAAATTTTTGAAATAAGAAAAGAGCCTTTAATCAAATTCTTTACCATGTGCAATCATAAAATAGTCTAATATCTTCATTTTTTCCACAGACATAACTATTACCCTCGAAAACTAAAACTTTTGAAATAGGAAAAGAGCCTTTAACTCACATTCTTTACCATGTGCAATCATAAAATAGTCTAATATCTTCATTTTTTCCATGGACGAAGCTATTACCCTCGAAAACTAAAACTTTTGAAATAGGAAAAGAGCCTTTAATCACATTCTTTACCATGTGCAATCATAAACAAGTCTAATATCTTTTTTTTTCCACGGACTTAGCTATTACCCCGAAAACTAAAACTTTTGACATAGGAAAAGAGCCTTTAATCACATTCTTTACCATGTGCAATTCATAAAATAGTCTAATATCTTCATTTTTTCCACAGACATAGCTCACACCCCCAAAAACTAAAACTTTTGAAATAGGAAAAGAGCCTTTAATCACATTCTTTACCATGTGCAATCATAAAATAGTCTAATATCTTCATTTTTTCCACAGACGTAGCTATTATCCCCAAAAACTAAAACTTTTGACATAAGAAAAGAGCCTTTAATCACATTCTTTACCATGCAATAATAAAATAGTCTATATCTTCATTTTTCCACAGACGTAGCTATTATCCCCAAAAACTAAAACTTTTGAAATAGGAAAAGAGCCTTTAATCACATTCTTTACCATTTGCAATCATAAAATAGTCTAATATCTTCATTTTTTCCACAGACATAGCTATTACCCTGAAAACTAAAACTTTGAAATAGGAAAAGAGCCTTTAATCACATTCTTTACCATGTGCAATCATAAAATAGTCTAATATCTTCATTTTTTCCACAAACATAGCTATTACCCTCGAAATCTAAAACTTTTGAAATAGGAAAAGTGCCTTTAATCACATTCTTTACCATGTGCAATCATAAAATAGTCTAATATCTTCATTTTTTCCACAGACGTAGCTATTACCCCCAAAAACTAAAACTTTTTAAATAGGAAAAGAGCCTTTAATCACATTCTTTACCATGTGCAATCATAAAATAGTTTAATATCTTCATTTTTTCCACAGATATAGCTATTACCCTCGAAAACTAAAACTTTTGAAATAGGAAAAGAGCCTTTAATCACATTCTTTACCATGTGCAATCATAAAATAGTCTAATATCTTCATTTTTTCCACAGACGTAGCTATTACCCCCGAAAACTAAAACTTTTTAAATAGGAAAAGAGCCTTTAATCACATTCTTTACCATGTGCAATCATAAAATAGTCTAATATCTTCATTTTTTCTACTGACATAGCTATTACCCTCGAAAACTAAAACTTTTGAAATAGGAAAAGAGCCTTTAATCACATTCTTTACCATGTGCAATCATAAAATAGTCTAATACTTCATTTTTTCACAGACATAGCTATTACCCTCGAAAACTAAAACTTTGAAATAGGAAAAGAGCCTTTAATCACATTCTTTACCATTTGCAATCATAAAATAGTCTAATATCTTCATTTTTTCCACAGACATAGCTATACCCTCGAAAACTAAAATTTTTGAAATAAGGAAAAGAGCCTTTAATCACATTCTTTACCATGTGCAATCATAAAATAGTCTAATATCTTCATTTTTTCCACAGACATAGCTATTACCCTCGAAAACTAAAACTTTTGAAATAGGAAAAGAGCCTTTAATCACATTCTTTACCATGTGCAATCATAAAATAGTCTAATATCTTCATTTTTTCCATGGACGAAGCTATTACCCTCGAAAACTAAAACTTTTGAAATAGGAAAAGATCCTTTAATCACATTCTTTACCATGTGCAATCATAAAAAGTCTAGTATATCTTCATTTTTTCCACGGACTTAGCTATTACCCCCGAAAACTAAAACTTTTGAATAGGAAAAGAGCCTTTAATCACATTCTTTACCATGCAATCATAAAAAGTCTAATAATAAATTAATAGCTATTACCCTCGAAAACTAAAACTTTAAAAATAGGAAAAGAGCCTTTAATCACATTCTTTACTATGTGCAATCATAAAATAGTCTAATATCTTCATTTCTTCCACAGACGTAGCTATTACCCTCCGAAAACTAAAACTTTTTAACATAGGAAAAGGGCCTTTAATCACATTCTTTACCATGTGCAATCATAAAATAGTCTAATATCTTCATTTTTGCCACAGACGTAGCTCTTACCCCCGAAAACTAAAACTTTTGAAATAGGAAAAGAGCCTTTAATCACATTCTTTACCATGTGCAATCATAAAATAGTCTAATATCTTCATTTTTCCACAGAATTAGCTATTATCCCAAAAAACTAAAACTTTTGTTTTAGTTTTGTTTTAACTTTTGTTCATTAGTCTAATATCTTTTTTTTCCACGGACTTAGCTATTACCCTCGAAAACTAAAACTTTTGAAATAAAAAAAGAGCCTTTAATCACATTGTTTACCATTTGCAATCATAAAATAGTCTAATATCTTCATTTTTCCCACTGACGTTAGCTATTACCCCCGAAAACTAAAACTTTTGAAATAGGAAAAGAGCCTTTAATCACATTCTTAATATCTTCATTTTTTCCACGGACGTAGCTATTACCCCCGAAAACTAAAACTTTTGAAATAGGAAAAGAGCCTTTAATCACATTCTTTACCTTTTGCAATCATAAAATAGTCTAATATCTTCATTTTTTCCAAGGACGTAGCTATTACCCCCGAAAACTAAAACTTTTGAAATAGGAAAAGAGCCTTTAATTACATTCTTTACCATTTGCAATCATAAAATAGTCTAATATCTTCATTTTTCCACATACGTAGCTATTACCCCCCGAAAACTAAAACTTTTGAAATAGGAAAAGAGCCTTTAATCACATTCTTTACCATGCGCAATCATAAAATAGTCTAATATCTTCATTTTTTCCACGGACGTAGCTATTACCCCCCAAAAACTAAAACTTTTATAATAGGCAAAGAGCCTTTAATCACATTCTTTACCATGTGCAATCATAAAATAGTCTAATAACTTCATTTTTTTCCAAGGACGTAGCTATTACCTCCAAACTAAAACTTTTGAAATAGGAAAAGAGCCTTTAATCACATTCTTTACCATTTGCAATCATAAAATAGTCCAATATCTTCATTTTTTCCACGGACGTAGCTATTACCCCGAAAACTAAAACTTTTGAAATAGGAAAAGAGCCTTTAATCACATTCTTTACCATATGCAATCATAAAAGAGTCTAATATCTTCATTTTTTCCACAGACGTAGCTATTATCCCCGAAAACTAAAACTTTTAAAATAGGAAAAGAGCCTTTAATCACATTCTTTACCATATGCAATCATAAAATAGTCTAATATCTTTCATTTTTTCCGCGGACTTAGCTATTACCCTCAAAAACTAAAACTTTTAGAAATAGGAAAAGAGCCTTTAATCACATTCTTTACCATGCGCAATCATAAAATAGTCTAATATCTTCATTTTTTCCACAGACGTAGCTATTACCCCCAAAAACTAAAACTTTTGAAATAGGAAAAGAGCCTTTAATCACATTCTTTACCATGCGCAATCATAAAATAGTCTAATATCTTCATTTTTTCCACAGACGTAGCTATTACCCCCGAAAACTAAAACTTTTGAAATAGGAAAGAGCCTTTAATCACATTCTTTACCATTTGCAATCATAAAATAGTTAATATCTTCATTTTTTCCACAACGTAGCTATTACCCTCGAAAACTAAAACTTTTGAAATAGGAAAGAGCCTTTAATCACATTCTTTACCATTGCAATCATAAAATAGTCTAATATCTTCATTTTTTCCAAGGACGTAGCTATTACCTCCAAACTAAAACTTTTGAAATAGGAAAAGAGCCTTTAATCACATTCTTTACCATTTGCAATCATAAAATAGTCTAAAATCTTCATTTTTTCCACGGACGAAGCTATTACCCCCGAAAACTAAAACTTTTGAAATAGGAAAAGAGCCTTTAATCATATTCTTTACCATTTGCAATCATAAAATAGTCTAATATCTTCATTTTTTCCAAAGACGTAGCTATTACCCCGAAAACTAAAACTTTTGAAATAGGAAAAGAGCCTTTAATCACATTCTTTACCATATGCAATCATAAAATAGTCTAATATCTTCATTTTTTCCGCGGACTTAGCTATTACCCTCAAAAACTAAAACTTTAGAAATAGGAAAAGAGCCTTTAATCACATTCTTTACCATGCAATCATAAAATAGTCTAATATCTTCATTTTTTCCACAGACGTAGCTATTACCCCGAAAACTAAAACTTTTGAAATAGGAAAAGAGCCTTTAATCACATTCTTTACCATGTGCAATCATAAAATAGTCTAATATCTTCATTTTTTCCACGGACGTAGCTATTACCCCCGAAAACTAAAACTTTTGAAATAGGAAAAGAGCCTTTAATCACGTTCTTTACCATTTGCAATCATAACATAGTCTAATATCTTCATTTTTCCGATGGACGTAGCTATTACCCCCGAAAACTAAATTTTTGAAATAGGAAAAGAGCGTTTAATCACATTCTTTACCATGTGCAATCATAAAATAGTCTACTATCTTCATTTTTTCCACGGACGTAGCTATTACCCCCGAAAACTAAAACTTTTGAAATAGGAAAAGAGCCTTTAATCACATTCTTTACCATGTGCAATCATAAAATAGTCTAATATTTTCATTTTTTTTCCACGGACGTAGCTATTACCCCCGAAAACTAAAACTTTTGAAATAGGAAAAGAGCCTTTAATCACATTCTTTACCATGTGCAATCATAAAATAGTCTAATATCTTCATTTTTTCCACGGACGTAGCTATTACCCCCGAAAACTAAAACTTTTGAAATAGGAAAAGAGCCTTTAATCACATTCTTTACCATTTGCAATCATAAAATAGTCTAATATCTTCATTTTTTCCAAGGACGTAGCTATTACCCCCGAAAACTAAAACTTTTGAAATAGGAAAAGAGCCTTTAATCACATTCTTTACCTGTTTGCAATCATAAAATAGTCTAATATCTTCATTTTTTCCACAGACGTAGCTATTACCCCCTAAAACTAAAACTTTTGAAATAGGAAAAGAGCCTTTAATCACATTCTTTACCATTTGCAATCATAAAATAGTCTAATATCTTCATTTTTTCCACTGACGTAGCTATTACCCCCGAAAACTAAAACTTTTGAAATAGGAAAAGAGCCTTTAATCACATTCTTTACCATGTGCAATCATAAAATAGTCTAATATCTTCATTTTTTCCACGGACGTAGCTATTACCCCGAAAACTAAAACTTTTGAAAATAGGAAAAGAGCCTTTAATCACATTCTTTACCATTTGCAATCATAAAATAGTCTAATATCTTCATTTTTTCCATACGTAGCTATTCCCCGAAAACTAAAACTTTTAAAATAGGAAAAGAGCCTTTAATCACATTCTTTACCATGCGCAATCATAAAATAGTCTAATATCTTCATTTTTTCACAGACATAGCTATTATCCCCGAAAACTAAAACTTTTGAAATAGGAAAAGAGCCTTTAATCACATTCTTTACCATTTGCAATCATAAAATAGTCTAATATCTTCATTTTTTCCACAGAACGTAGCTATTACCCCGAAAACTAAAACTTTTAAATAGGAAAAGAGCCTTTAATCACATTCTTTACCATGTGCAATCATAAAATAGTCTAATATCTTCATTTTTTCCACGGACGTAGCTATTACCCCGAAAACTAAAGCTTTTGAAATAGGAAAAGAGCCTTTAATCACATTCTTTACCTTGCGCAATCATAAAATAGTCTAGTATCTTCATTTTTTCCACAGACGTAGCTATTACCACGAAAACTAAAACTTTTGAAATAGGAAAAGAGCCTTTAATCACATTCTTTACCATGCGCAATCATAAAATAGTCTAATATCTTTATTTTTTCACTGACGTAGCTATTACCCACAAAACTAAAACTTTTGAAATAGGAAAAGAGCCTTTAATCACATTCTTTACCATTTGCAATCATAAAATAGTCTAATATCTTCATTTTTCCCACTGACGTAGCTATTACCCCGAAAACTAAAACTTTTGAAATAGGAAAAGAGCCTTTAATCACATTCTTTACCATTGCAATCATAAAATAGTCTAATATCTTCATTTTTTCCATGATAGCTATTACCCCCGAAAACTAAAACTTTTGAAATAGGAAAAGAGCCTTTAATCACATTCTTTACCATGTGCAATCATAAAACAGTCTAATATCTTCATTTTTTCCACGGACTTAGCTATTACCCGCGAAAACTAAAACTTTTGAAATAGGAAAAGAGCCTTTAATCACATTCTTTACCATGTGCAATCATAAAATAGTCTAATATCTTCATTTTTTCAACGGACGTAGCTATTACCCCCGAAAACTAAAACTTTTGAAATAGGAAAAGAGCCTTTAATCACAATCTTTACCATTTGCAATCATAAAATAGTCTAATATCTTCATTTTTTCACGGACGTAGCTATTACCCCCAAAACTAAAACTTTTGAAATAGGAAAAGAGCCTTTAATCACATTCTTTACCATGTGCAATCATAAAATAGTCTAATATCTTCATTTTTTCCATGGACGTAGCTATTACCCTGAAAACTAAAACTTTTGAAAACTTTTGAAATAGGAAAAGAGCCTTTAATACATTCTTTACCATGTGCAATCATAAAATAGTCTAATATCTTCATTTTTTCCACTGACGTAGCTATTACCCCGAAAACTAAAACTTTTGAAATAGGAAAAGAGCCTTTAATCACATTTTTCCATTGCAATCATAAAATGGTCTAATATAGACTATATATAAAATATATAGTCTATTAAAATAGTCTAATATTCATAAATAGTCTAATATCTTCATTTTTTCCACGGACGTAGCTATTACCCCCGAAAACTAAAACTTTTGAAATAGGAAAAGAGCCTTTAATCACATTCTTTACCATTTGCAATCATAAAATAGTCTAATATCTTCATTTTTTCAACATACGTAGCTATTACCCCCGAAAACTAAAACTTTTGAAATAGGAAAAGAGCCTTTAATCACATTCTTTACCATTTGCAATCATAAAATAGTCTAATATCTTCATTTTTTCAACGGACGTAGCTATTACCCCGAAAACTAAAACTTTTGAAATAGGAAAAGAGCCTTTAATCACATTCTTTACCATTTGCAATCATAAAATAGTCTAATATCTTCATTTTTTCACAGACGTAGCTATTACCCCCGAAAACTAAAACTTTTGAAATAGGAAAAGAGCCTTTAATCACATTCTTTACCATTTGCAATCATAAAATAGTCTAATATCTTCATTTTTTCACAGACGTAGCTATTACCCCGAAAACTAAAACTTTTGAAATAGGAAAAGAGCCTTTAATCACATTCTTTACCATTGCAATCATAAAATAGTCTAATATCTTCATTTTTTCCACATACGTAGCTATTACCCCGAAAACTAAAACTTTTGAAATAGGAAAAGAGCCTTTAATCACATTCTTTACCATGCAATCATAAAATAGTCTAATATCTTCATTTTTTCCACGGACGTAGCTATTACCCCCGAAAACTAAAACTTTTGAAATAGGAAAAGAGCCTTTAATCACATTCTTTACCATTTGCAATCATAAAATAGTCTAATATCTTCATTTTTTCCACGGACGTAGCTATTACCCTCGAAAACTAAAACTTTTGAAATAGGAAAAGAGCCTTTAATCACATTCTTTACCATGGCAATCATAAAATAGTCTAATATCTTCATTTTTTCCACGGACGTAGCTATTACCCTCGAAAACTAAAACTTTTGAAATAGGAAAAGAGCCTTTAATCACATTCTTTACCATTTGCAATCATAAAATAGTCTAATATCTTCATTTTTTCCACGGACGTAGCTATTACCCCGAAAACTAAAACTTTTGAAATAGGAAAAGAGCCTTTAATCACATTCTTTACCATTTGCAATCATAAAATAGTCTAATATCTTCATTTTTTCAACGGACGTAGCTATTACCCTCGAAAACTAAAACTTTTGAAATAGGAAAAGAGCCTTTAATCACATTCTTTACCATTTGCAATCATAAAATAGTCTAATATCTTCATTTTTTCAACGGACGTAGCTATTACCCCGAAAACTAAAACTTTTGAAATAGGAAAAGAGCCTTTAATCACATTCTTTACCATTTGCAATCATAAAATAGTCTAATATCTTCATTTTTTCAACATACGTAGCTATTACCCCGAAAACTAAAACTTTTGAAATAGGAAAAGAGCCTTTAATCACATTCTTTACCATGTGCAATCATAAAATAGTCTAATATCTTCATTTTTTCAACATACGTAGCTATTACCCCCGAAAACTAAAACTTTTGAAATAGGAAAAGAGCCTTTAATCACATTTTTCCATCTGCAATCATAAAATGTCTAATATAGACTATATATAAAATATATAGTCTATATAAAATTCTAATATATCTAATATAGTTAATATCTTCATTTTTTCCACGGACGTAGCTATTACCCCCGAAAACTAAAACTTTTGAAATAGGAAAAGAGCCTTTAATCACATTCTTTACCATTTGCAATCATAAAATATTCTAATATCTTCATTTTTTACAGGACGTAGCTATTACCCCCGAAAACTAAAACTTTTGAAATAGGAAAAGAGCCTTTAATCACATTCTTTACCATTTGCAATCATAAAATAGTCTAATATCTTCATTTTTTCAACATACGTAGCTATTACCCTCGAAAACTAAAACTTTTAAAATAGGAAAAGAGCCTTTAATCACATTCTTTACCATTTGCAATCATAAAATAGGCTAATATCTTCATTTTTTCAACATACGTAGCTATTACCCCGAAAACTAAAACTTTTGAAATAGGAAAAGAGCCTTTAATCACATTCTTTACCATTTGCAATCATAAAATAGTCTAATATCTTCATTTTTTCAACATACGTAGCTATTACCCCGAAAACTAAAACTTTTGAAATAGGAAAAGAGCCTTTAATCACATTCTTTACCATTGCAATCATAAAATAGTCTAATATCTTCATTTTTTCCTTACGTAGCTATTACCCTCGAAAACTAAAACTTTTGAAATAGGAAAAGAGCCTTTAATCGCATTCTTTACCATTTGCAATCATAAAATAGTCTAATATCTTCATTTTTTCACGGACGTAGCTATTACCCCGAAAACTAAAACTTTTGAAATAGGAAAAGAGCCTTTAATCACATTCTTTACCATTTGCAATCATAAAATAGTCTAATATCTTCATTTTTTCAACATACGTAGCTATTACCCTCGAAAACTAAAACTTTTGAAATAGGAAAAGAGCCTTTAATCACATTCTTTACCATTTGCAATCATAAAATAGTCTAATATCTTCATTTTTTCAACATACGTAGCTATTACCCCGAAAACTAAAACTTTTGAAATAGGAAAAGAGCCTTTAATCACACTTTACCATTTGCAATCATAAAATAGTCTAATATCTTCATTTTTTCACATACGTAGCTATTACCCCCGAAAACTAAAACTTTTGAAATAGGAAAAGAGCCTTTAATCACATTCTTACCATTTGCAATCATAAAATAGTCTAATATCTTCATTTTTTCAACATACGTAGCTATTACCCCGAAAACTAAAACTTTTGAAATAGGAAAAGAGCCTTTAATCACATTCTTTACCATTTGCAATCATAAAATAGTCTAATATCTTCATTTTTTCAACATACGTAGCTATTACCCTCGAAAACTAAAACTTTTGAAATAGGAAAAGAGCCTTTAATCACATTCTTTACCATGTGCAATCATAAAATAGTCTAATATCTTCATTTTTTCAACATACGTAGCTATTACCCTCGAAAACTAAAACTTTTGAAATAGGAAAAGAGCCTTTAATCACATTCTTTACCATTTGCAATCATAAAATAGTCTAATATCTTCATTTTTTCAACATACGTAGCTATTACCCTCGAAAACTAAAACTTTTGAAATAGGAAAAGAGCCTTTAATCACATTCTTTCCACCAATCATAAAATGTCTAATATCATAAATATAGTCTAATATCTTCATATTTTATCTTCATTTTTTCAGACGTAGCTATTACCCCAAAAACTAAAACTTTTGAAATAGGAAAAGAGCCTTTAATCACATTCTTTACCATTTGCAATCATAAATAGTCTAATATCTTCATTTTTTCCATACGTAGCTATTACCCTCGAAAACTAAAACTTTTGAAATAGGAAAAGAGCCTTTAATCACATTTTTACCATTTGCAATCATAAAATAGTCTAATATCTTCATTTTTTTCACGGACGTAGCTATTACCCCCGAAAACTAAAACTTTTGAAATAGGAAAAGAGCCTTTAATCACATTCTTTACCATTTGCAATCATAAAATAGTCTAATATCTTCATTTTTTCAACATACGTAGCTATTACCCTCGAAAACTAAAACTTTTGAAATAGGAAAAGAGCCTTTAATCACATTCTTTACCATGTGCAATCATAAAATAGTCTAATATCTTCATTTTTTCAACATACGTAGCTATTACCCTCGAAAACTAAAACTTTTGAAATAGGAAAAGAGCCTTTAATCACATTCTTTACCATATGTGCATATCTAAAATAGTCTAATATAGATCTTAATATCTTCATTTTTTCACATACGTAGCTATTACCCCGAAAACTAAAACTTTTGAAATAGGAAAAGAGCCTTTAATCACATTCTTTACCATTTGCAATCATAAAATAGTCTAATATCTTCATTTTTTCAACATACGTAGCTATTACCCTCGAAAACTAAAACTTTTGAAATAAGAAAAGAGCCTTTAATCACATTCTTTACCATATGCAATCATAAAATAGTCTAATATCTTCATTTTTTCACAGACGTAGCTATTACCCTCAAAAACTCAAATTTTTGAAATAGGAAAAGAGCCTTTAATCACATTCTTTACCATTTGCAATCATAAAATAGTCTAATATCTTCATTTTTTCAACATACGTAGCTATTACCCTCGAAAACTAAAACTTTTGAAATAGGAAAAGAGCCTTTAATCACATTCTTTACCATTTGCAATCATAAAATAGTCTAATATCTTCATTTTTTCAACATACGTAGCTATTACCCCGAAAACTAAAACTTTTGAAATAGGAAAAGAGCCTTTAATCACATTCTTTACCATTTGCAATCATAAAATAGTCTAATATCTTCATTTTTTCAACATACGTAGCTATTACCCTCGAAAACTGAAACTTTTGAAATAGGAAAAGAGCCTTTAATCACATTCTTTACCATTTGCAATCATAAAATAGTCTAATATCTTCATTTTTTCAACATACGTAGCTATTACCCCCGAAAACTAAAACTTTTGAAATAGGAAAAGAGCCTTTAATCACATTCTTTACCATTTGCAATCATAAAATAGTCTAATATCTTCATTTTTTCAACATACGTAGCTATTACCCTCGAAAACTAAAACTATTGAAATAGGAAAAGAGCCTTTAATCACACACTTTACCATTTGCAATCATAAAATAGTCTAATATCTTCATTTTTTCGACATACGTAGCTATTACCCCCGAAAACTAAAACTTTTGAAATAGGAAAAGAGCCTTTAATCACATTCTTTACCATTTGCAATCATAAAATAGTCTAATATCTTCATTTTTTCAACATACGTAGCTATTACCCTCGAAAACTAAAACTTTTGAAATAGGAAAAGAGCCTTTAATCACATTCTTTACCATGTGCAATCATAAAATAGTCTAATATCTTCATTTTTTCAACATACGTAGCTATTACCCTCGAAAACTAAAACTTTTGAAATAGGAAAAGAGCCTTTAATCACATTCTTTACCATGTGCAATCATAAAATAGTCTAATATCTTCATTTTTTCAACATACGTAGCTATTACCACCGAAAGCTAAAACTTTTGAAATAGGAAAAGAGCCTTTAATCACATTCTTTACCATGTGCAATCATAAAATAGTCTAATATCTTCATTTTTTCAACATACGTTGCTATTACCCTCGAAAACTAAAACTTTTGACATAGGAAAAGAGCCTTTAATCACATTCTTTACCATTTGCAACCATAAAATAGTCTAATATCTTCATTTTTTCCACAGACATAGCTATTACCCTCAAAAACTAAAACTTTTGAAATAGGAAAAGAGCCTTTAATCACATTCTTTACCATTTGCAATCATAAAATAGTCTAATATCTTCATTTTTTCAACATACGTAGCTATTACCCTCGAAAACTGAAACTTTTGAAATAGGAAAAGAGCCTTTAATCACATTCTTTACCATTTGCAATCATAAAATAGTCTAATATCTTCATTTTTTCAACATACGTAGCTATTACCCTCGAAAACTAAAACTATTGAAATAGGAAAAGAGCCTTTAATCACATTCTTTACCATTTGCAATCATAAAATAGTCTAATATCTTCATTTTTTCAACATACGTAGCTATTACCCTCGAAAACTGAAACTTTTGAAATAGGAAAAGAGCCTTTAATCACATTCTTTACCATTTGCAATCATAAAATAGTCTAATATCTTCATTTTTTCAACATACGTAGCTATTACCCCCGAAAACTAAAACTTTTAAAATAGGAAAAGAGCCTTTAATCACATTCTTTACCATTTGCAATCATAAAATAGTCTAATATCTTCATTTTTTCAACATACGTAGCTATTACCCTCGAAAACTAAAACTTTTGAAATAGGAAAAGAGCCTTTAATAACATTCTTTACCATGTGCAATCATAAAATAGTCTAATATCTTCATTTTTTCAACATACGTAGCTATTACCCTCGAAAACTAAAACTTTTGAAATAGGAAAAGAGCCTTTAATCACATTCTTTCCATTGCAATCATAAAATGTCTAATATCATATTAATATATAGTCTATATAAAATAGTCTAATATTCAATATACGTCTAATATCTTCATTTTTTCACACGTAGCTATTACCCTCGAAAACTAAAACTTTTGAAATAGGAAAAGAGCCTTTAATCACATTCTTTACCATTTGCAATCATAAAATAGTCTAATATCTTCATTTTTTCAACATACGTAGCTATTACCCTCGAAAACTAAAACTTTTGAAATAGGAAAAGAGCCTTTAATCACATTCTTTACCATTTGCAATCATAAAATAGTCTAATATCTTCATTTTTTCAACATACGTAGCTATTACCCCAAAAACTAAAACTTTTGAAATAGGAAAAGAGCCTTTAATCACATTCTTTACCATTTGCAATCATAAAATAGTCTAATATCTTCATTTTTTCAACAGACGTAGCTATTACCCTCGAAAACTAAAACTTTTGAAATAGGAAAAGAGCCTTTAATCACATTCTTTACCATTTGCAATCATAAAATAGTCTAATATCTTCATTTTTTCACAGACGTAGCTATTACCCTCGAAAACTAAAACTTTTGAAATAGGAAAAGAGCCTTTAATCACATTCTTTACCATTTGCAATCATAAAATAGTCTAATATCTTCATTTTTTCAACATACGTAGCTATTACCCTCGAAAACTAAAACTTTTGAAATAGGAAAAGAGCCTTTAATCACATTCTTTACCATTTGCAATCATAAAATAGTCTAATATCTTCATTTTTTCAACATACGTAGCTATTACCCTCGAAAACTAAAACTTTTGAAATAGGAAAAGAGCCTTTAATCACATTCTTTACCATTTGCAATCATAAAATAGTCTAATATCTTCATTTTTTCAACATACGTAGCTATTACCCTCGAAAACTAAAACTTTTGAAATAGGAAAAGAGCCTTTAATCACATTCTTTACCATTTGCAATCATAAAATAGTCTAATATCTTCATTTTTTCAACATACGTAGCTATTACCCCCGAAAACTAAAACTTTTGAAATAGGAAAAGAGCCTTTAATCACATTCTTTACCATTTGCAATCATAAAATAGTCTAATATCTTCATTTTTTCAACATACGTAGCTATTACCCTCGAAAACTAAAACTTTTGAAATAGGAAAAGAGCCTTTAATCACATTCTTACCATTTGCAATCATAAAATAGTCTAATATCTTCATTTTTTCAACACGTAGCTATTACCCTCGAAAACTAAAACTTTTGAAATAGGAAAAGAGCCTTTAATCACATTCTTTACCATTTGCAATCATAAAATAGTCTAATATCTTCATTTTTTCAACATACGTAGCTATTACCCTCGAAAACTAAAACTTTTGAATAGGAAAAGAGCCTTTAATCACATTCTTTACCATTTGCAATCATAAAATAGTCTAATATCTTCATTTTTTCAACATACGTAGCTATTACCCTCGAAAACTAAAACTTTTGAAATAGGAAAAGAGCCTTTAATCACATTCTTTACCATTTGCAATCATAAAATAGTCTAATATCTTCATTTTTTCAACATACGTAGCTATTACCCCCGAAAACTAAAACTTTTGAAATAGGAAAAGAGCCTTTAATCACATTCTTTACCATTTGCAATCATAAAATAGTCTAATATCTTCATTTTTTCAACATACGTAGCTATTACCCTCGAAAACTAAAACTTTTGAAATAGGAAAAGAGCCTTTAATCACATTCTTTACCATGTGCAATCATAAAATAGTCTAATATCTTCATTTTTTCAACATACGTAGCTATTACCCTCGAAAACTAAAACTTTTGAAATAGGAAAAGAGCCTTTAATCACATTCTTTACCATTTGCAATCATAAAATAGTCTAATATCTTCATTTTTTCACATACGTAGCTATTACCCTCGAAAACTAAAACTTTTAAAATAGGAAAAGAGCCTTTAATCACATTCTTTACCATTTGCAATCATAAAATAGTCTAATATCTTCATTTTTTCAACATACGTAGCTATTACCCTCGAAAACTAAAACTTTTGAAATAGGAAAAGAGCCTTTAATCACATTCTTTACCATTTGCAATCATAAAATAGTCTAATATCTTCATTTTTTCAACATACGTAGCTATTACCCTCGAAAACTAAAACTTTTGAAATAGGAAAAGAGCCTTTAATCACATTCTTTACCATTTGCAATCATAAAATAGTCTAATATCTTCATTTTTTCAACATACGTAGCTATTACCCCGAAAACTAAAACTTTTGAAATAGGAAAAGAGCCTTTAATCACATTCTTTACCATTTGCAATCATAAAATAGTCTAATATCTTCATTTTTTCAACATACGTAGCTATTACCCTCGAAAACTAAAACTTTTGAAATAGGAAAAGAGCCTTTAATCACATTCTTTACCATTTGCAATCATAAAATAGTCTAATATCTTCATTTTTTCAACATACGTAGCTATTACCCTCGAAAACTAAAACTTTTGAAATAGGAAAAGAGCCTTTAATCACATTCTTTACCATTTGCAATCATAAAATAGTCTAATATCTTCATTTTTTCAACATACGTAGCTATTACCCTCGAAAACTAAAACTTTTGAAATAGGAAAAGAGCCTTTAATCACATTCTTTACCATTTGCAATCATAAAATAGTCTAATATCTTCATTTTTTCAACATACGTAGCTATTACCCTCGAAAACTAAAACTTTTGAAATAGGAAAAGAGCCTTTAATCACATTCTTTACCATTTGCAATCATAAAATAGTCTAATATCTTCATTTTTTCAACATACGTAGCTATTACCCCGAAAACTAAAACTTTTGAAATAGGAAAAGAGCCTTTAATCACATTCTTTACCATTTGCAATCATAAAATAGTCTAATATCTTCATTTTTTCAACATACGTAGCTATTACCCTCGAAAACTAAAACTTTTGAAATAGGAAAAGAGCCTTTAATCACATTCTTTACCATTTGCAATCATAAAATAGTCTAATATCTTCATTTTTTCAACATACGTAGCTATTACCCTCGAAAACTAAAACTTTTGAAATAGGAAAAGAGCCTTTAATCACATTCTTTACCATTTGCAATCATAAAATAGTCTAATATCTTCATTTTTTCAACATACGTAGCTATTACCCTCGAAAACTAAAACTTTTGAAATAGGAAAAGAGCCTTTAATCACATTCTTTACCATTTGCAATCATAAAATAGTCTAATATCTTCATTTTTTCAACATACGTAGCTATTACCCCGAAAACTAAAACTTTTGAAATAGGAAAAGAGCCTTTAATCACATTCTTTACCATTTGCAATCATAAAATAGTCTAATATCTTCATTTTTTCAACATACGTAGCTATTACCCTCGAAAACTAAAACTTTTGAAATAGGAAAAGAGCCTTTAATCACATTCTTTACCATTTGCAATCATAAAATAGTCTAATATCTTCATTTTTTCAACATACGTAGCTATTACCCTCGAAAACTAAAACTTTTGAAATAGGAAAAGAGCCTTTAATCACATTCTTTACCATGTGCAATCATAAAATAGTCTAATATCTTCATTTTTTCAACATACGTAGCTATTACCCTCGAAAACTAAAACTTTTGAAATAGGAAAAGAGCCTTTAATCACATTCTTTACCATGCAATCATAAAATAGTCTAATATCTTCATTTTTTCAACATACGTAGCTATTACCCTCGAAAACTAAAACTTTTGAAATAGGAAAAGAGCCTTTAATCACATTCTTTACCATTTGCAATCATAAAATAGTCTAATATCTTCATTTTTTCAACATACGTAGCTATTACCCTCGAAAACTAAAACTTTTGAAATAGGAAAAGAGCCTTTAATCACATTCTTTACCATTTGCAATCATAAAATAGTCTAATATCTTCATTTTTTCAACATACGTAGCTATTACCCTCGAAAACTAAAACTTTTGAAATAGGAAAAGAGCCTTTAATCACATTC
>NW_027063426.1:0-35750 GCF_032884065.1 Artemia franciscana | reverse complement strand
GGGTGGCGCTTTGCGCCACCCCAACACCTAGTTGATGGGGGCGCTTCGCAGCACACCCAAGCCCCCCCCCCCGCGCGTAAGTCGTTACGCACCATATTAGTTACACGCCATTGTAGTTGTGTCCCTGTGTCCCATCTGTGAATATATATATATATATATATATATATATATATATATATATATATATATATATATATATATATATATATATATATATATACATATATGTATATATATATATATATATATATATATATATATATATAATATATATATATATATATATATATATATATATATATATATCATGAAAAGAGAAATCACCAATGCAACAGCACAAACACACACACAAAAAAAGAGAGAGACAGAAGGAGAAAAGGAAGACTGTTTTCCTAAATTAGTGATTAATATAGACAAGCACTTGACTGAGGCCTTAACCCTACTCATCCATACAATCACATAGGTCAAACAGCATAGCCACACACAATCAACCATAAAGAATAATCCATGGACAGGCAGTCATGTCGTCAATAAGTATAAGTCGTCATTTACCAAACAATAGAAAAAATAATATAGACAAATAATTCAGAGGCAACACCCAACATAAGGTCTCATCAGGAGAATACACTGGCCTATATAGGGTTTCGCCACTCTAAATTTTCTACCAAGCACAGTGTTGTGGCTACCACAGAATATCCATGGCATCCCCGCGTCAGTATCACCCCCAAAATACATGCCTATGAAAGAAAAAAAAAACAGCAAATGTAAAACAACCAAGTAAAACCAAAACAAGCTTATCCTGTTAATATATCCCTCCCTTTAGCAACAATAGGTAAACTAAATATTATAAATTTTACCGAATCACAAATATGCACATTTTAACACATTGCAAAAAAACTGAATAAACTAAACAATTATAGAATTCATCTTTACCATGTGGCTAATTTTTAAGAAAATCCGCTCAATTAGAAACACAATTCAAAATAAATGGCGCTGCGACAACGTTTCTCGAACCTCCGAAATTAGTTGAAAATTTCTTTAAGTATTTCTAGATAACTCTTTTGATATTTATTTAAAAGTTCGTTATAATGAAAACTAAATTTTTTAAATTGCCAAGTTAATTTATTTGCAGAAAAACCTCGTGATATCAATTTTTGGCTTAAGATTTTACATCTATTTTTAATATCAATATAATTACTACAAATCCTTGCATAACGAAGTAACTGTAAGAAAAACGCTGAATATGTGATATTTGAGTGTATATTACTTTCAGGGAATGGGAAACTAATCACTTCAAAATCAAAATCATCCGTTTTATTATACATTTTAAAACTTAATTTATTATTATCACAAATATGAATATTTAAATCTAAGAAATGATCTTCATGACCAGCGCCATGACTAGGCTCAAGAATAAGCTCTGATGGATATATATTTTTAGAAATATCAATGAAATCCTTACAATTTAAGACCAAGATATCATCTAAATATCTTTTGTTATTTGACAAAGCATGTTTTAAATTAATTGGATTATTCTTATCTATCATATATTTATATTCTAGTTGACTTAAAAACAAGTCAGCTATAAATGGGCTGGCATTCCCCCCCATGGGAATTCCAACAATTTGCTTGTACAAATCACCCCCAAATCTTATATAAGTATTGTATAAAACAAATTCTAATAACTCAAAAATCATATCCAAGCTGTAACATCTCCAGTTAACTGTAGTATTAAAGCAATTTGTCCATATGGCTTTTTTATTATAAATGTCTATTTTTAAGAACATTTTACTAGATAAGAGGAAAGATTTCTTGATAACAGTTTTTAAATTATCAAACACTACATTAAGTGATAAATTAGTATACATTGTCGCAAAATCGAAAGACTCAATTCTTTTAGCTGAAACCATTGTTAAAGAATCTATCACCTGCAGTGAATTATTAACATTCCAATATGGATTAAAATTCGAAAAATTTTTAATATATATATATATATATATATATATATATATATATATATATGTATATATAATATTTTTAACTACGTAAAACTTGCGAATATACAACATTCTTCGCTGTCCCATAGTCTGTGCATATAAATAGATTGTCAGGTTTACCGACTCTTGAACATGCAACATATAATTGTCCATGGGAAAACAATCCGTATTCAGATCTATACCTCATGATTCTAATGATTGCCCTTGAGCTTTGTTGATGGTTATTGCTAATCGACCATTCCCTGTGTCGCCGTCGTCATTTATATATCCCCCTGTGCCCCCCGTTGTAGTAGTGTCCCTGTGTCCGGATCGTCATTTATATTCCCTGTGTCCCGGTCGTCATTTGTGTCCCGGTGTCCCAGTCTATATTTTCTCTTTGAGTGTCCCGGTCGTCATTTATATTCCTTGTGTCCCGGTCGTCATTTGTGTCCCGGTGTCCCGGTCTGTATATACATTTGTTTTTGAATTGGTCTTTTTTTTAGTTTTTTACCTTTTTTTAGTTTTTTTTTAGTTTTACCTCATGATTCTAATGATTCCCCTTGAGCTTTGTTGATTGTGATTGCTAATCGAACATTCCCTGTGTCCCCGTCGTCATTTATATATCCCCCTGTGCCCCTCGGCATCTCCGTTGTAGTTGTGTCCCTGTGTCCCGGTCGTCATTTATATTTCCTGTGTCCCGGTCGTCATTTGTGTCCCGGTGTCCCGGTCTGTATAAACATTCGTTTTTGAATTGGTATATGATGAAATAAATTTTTGTGTTTTTCCCCTTTTTTTCTTTTTAGTTTTTTTTTGGGTTTTTTCTTTTTTTTTAGTTTTTTTTTAGTTTTTTTCCTTTTTTCTTTTTAGTTTTTTTTGTAGTTTTTACCTTTTCAGTTTTTTTTTTATTTTTATTTTTTTTAGTTTTGTTTTTCTCCTTTATTTTTCAGATTTTTTCCTTTTTTAATTTTTTTCTTTTTTATTTTTTTAGTTTTTTAGCTTTTTTAGTTTTTTTATTAGTTTTTCTTTTTTTTCTTTTTAGTTTTTTTGTAGTTTTTACCTTTTTTTAGTTTTTTTTACTTATGTCCTGGTCATCATTTATATTCCCTGTGTCCTGGTCGTCATTTGTGTCCCGGTGCTTTGTTGATGGTGATTGCTAATCGAACATTCCTTGTGTCCCGGTCGCTTTCTCTTTGAGTGTCCCGGTCGTCATTTATATTCCCTATGTCCTGGTCTCCCGGTCGTCATTTGTGTCCCGATGTCCCGGTCAGTAATTTCGTCAGTCGACAAACACGACGTCAGTCGACACACAAACATGACGTCACTCGACACACAGAGAACTTATTTTTATATATATAGATGTCTCGGTGTCCCGGTCGTCATTTGTGTCCCGATGTCCCGGTCTGTAATTTCGTCAGTCGACAAATATGACGTCAATCGACACACAAACATGACGTCACTCGACACACATAAAACTTATTTTTATATATATAGATATACAAGCTGTTGGGGTGGCGCTTCGCGCCACCCCAACACCTAGTTGGTGGGGGCACTTCGCGCCCCCCCCCTAAGCCCCCCAAGCACGTAAGTCGTTACGCGCCATTGTAGTTGTGCCCCTGTGTCCCACCTGTGACTATAGATATATATATATATATATATATATATATATATATATATTTTTAACTACGTAAAACTTGCGAATATACGACATTCTTGGCTGTCCCATTGTCTGTACATATAAATAGATTGTCAGGTTTACCGACTCTTGAACATGCAACATATAATTGCCCATGGGAAAAACAATCTGTATTCAGATCTATAAGTCATTATTCCAATGATTGCCCTTGAGCTTTGTTGATGGTGATTGCTAATCGAACCCTGTGTCCCCGTCGTCATTTATATATCCCCCTGTGCCTCCCGGCGTCCCCGTTGTTGTTGTTCCCTGTGTCCCGGTCGTCATTTGTGTCCCGGTATCCCAGTCTGTAATTTCTCTTTGTGTCGCGGTCGTCATTTATATTCCCTGTGTCCCGGTGTCCCGGTCGTCATTTGTGTTCCGGTGTCCCGGTCTGTAATTTCTCTTTGAGTGTCCTGGTCGTCATTTATATTCCCTGTGTTCCGGTCGTCATTTGTGTCCCGGTGCTTTGTTGATGGTGATAAGATTATCAGCTCTTCATTATCAATTGATGACGTCATTGATTGCTATTTGTCCTAAATCCAAATTAAATGATAAATAAATTACAGAAAATGGTCTCTATATAAAGCTTTTTCCAAATTATTAATTATTTTTGAATTGTTTAAACTCAGATTTTGCGACTTCGTCTTAGGTTACTAACTCTTCTAGGAGTCAGGAGTTAGACTGTGTTTTGATCTTTTCTTCAATATAAAACGTTTTTCCGATTGCTAAAAGTAAAGGGCGGTGGTCTCAATTAGTGGTTGATTTAATTCTAATTTGGGTTCCATCTTTTTAATTTTTTTCGTCCCTCAGACTTTCTTCTTTACAGTTTATTTTAAATTTTTCATAACAAGGATTTTTTTTGATTTTTTAAAAGCTTAAATTTGTATAAAGGTTCTTTTCGTGTTTCTTGAAAACAAAGATGAAGAAAGATTTTACTTTGCCTCTACGGGGCATCTTTTCCGATATTTTTAAATGAATATGCACAAATACACAATCAAATGGCAACCATGATTAGTGGTTAGTTTTATTTTAATTTCGGCTGTGTCTTTTTTATTTTTCCCATCCCTCAGTTTTTCTTATTTTCTGTAGTTTTATAATCTATGTCTCAAAGGAGGTCTTTAACGAAATATCTGCACACTTTTTATATTATTTTTGCGGTATTTCCTATATTATTGTTTTTGTATTTTTCATTTTTTTTTCTTGGTACTGACTAAAAATTTTCTTCAGATTCTGTTTTATGAAAATTTTTAGCCAGTGTATAGACACCGACAAGGGGCGGGGGAGTGGGCAAGGATTTAAAGGAAATTAAAATTATTCAAATTAGAAACGTCCCCTATTTAAATTCTGGTAAAAATAAAGCCCGTGGTAGCACTATTTCCACTACCCTGGGAAATACTTACGACGGCGATAATAAGCCAGCGTGGCCTCGGAATATTTTTAATGAACTTAGTAGATTATATATTTTTTTTCGCAAAATTGCAATAAATGTAAGTATTTTTCAGTAGTATATTTTTTATGTTCGTCAGTTTGGTGTGTGTTTATTTCTGTGTTTGTGCTGTTGCATTGGTGATTTATTTTTTCACTACGACGGCGTAGTACAACAATAATTACGACGGCGATAATAAGCCAGCGTGGCCTCGGAATATTTTTAATGAACTTAGTAGATTATATATTTTTTTTTTTGCAAAATTGCAATAAATGTAAGTATTTCTCAGTAGTATATTTTTTATGTTCGTCTGTTTGGTGTGTGTTTATTTCTGTGTTTGTGCTGTTTCATTGGTGATTTATTTTTTCACTACGACGGCGTAGTACAACAATAATTACGACGGCGATAATAAGCCAGCGTGGCCTCGGAATATTTTTAATGAACTTAGTAGATTATATATTTTTTTTCGCAAAATTGCAATAAATGTAAGTATTTCTCAGTAGTATATTTTTTATGTTCGTCTGTTTGGTGTTTGTTTATTTCTGTGTTTGTGCTGTTGCATTGGTGATTTATTTTTTCACTACGACGGCGTAGTACAACAATAATTACGACGGCGATATTAAGCCAGCGTGGCCTCGGAATATTTTTAATGAACTTAGTAGATTATATATTTTTTTGCGCAAAATTGCAATAAATGTAAGTATTTCTCAGTAGTATATTTTTTATGTTCGTCTGTTTGGTGTGTGTTTATTTCTGTGTTTGTGCTGTTTCATTGGTGATTTATTTTTTCACTACGACGGCGTAGTACAACAATAATTACGACGGCGATATTAAGCCAGCGTGGCCTCGGAATATTTTTAATGAACTTAGTAGATTATATATTTTTTTTCGCAAAATTGCAATAAATGTAAGTATTTCTCAGTAGTATATTTTTTATGTTCGTCTGTTTGGTGTGTGTTTATTTCTGTGTTTGTGCTGTTGCATTGGTGATTTATTTTTTCACTACGACGGCGTAGTACAACAATAATTACGACGGCGATAATAAGCCAGCGTGGCCTCGGAATATTTTTTTCCAGAATTGCAAAACCGTATTAAATATAAGCATTTCTCAGTAGTGTAATTTTAGTTTTTGATTTTATTTTATTCACGTCGAATATTAATTTTTTAATGTCCAATTTTAAGTTTAATTAGATAAATCCAATTTCATTTTAAATACTTCAATTTTTGATTTGGTTTAATTTAATGAAAATTAAATATTAATTTGATTTTAAAATAATTTAATTTTATCAAATTTCAAACTAAACTCACCATTTTTCACTTCTTCTTCAGGATCATCGTTGGTTTCATATGCAAGTTTGTTGAAATTCTTTAGCTATTAGAAGTAGTTTAACCATTAAAAAAATCCCTCAACATAAAACTAAACAGTTCAGTCAACATGAGAATATTTTATTGGATTCAAACCAATTCAACATTAAACACAATATGATAGTCAACCTATTTTTTCAATGAACTAACAATAATATGGCTACTCTTATAACAATCATAGAAAACCTAACCACATATATTTTACACGATAATAGCAGATATAAATTCAAATAAATTTTAATAAGTAATATAAACATAATCACTTTTCAGGAAGTTAGTTTATAAAAAAGGAGAATTATAATGAAAGTAAGGCAAAAACACCAACATATCAAAAGTTTTTTTTACATATATACGAAACTGAACACAGAAACAAACTTGCAAAAATAATCTAATAGAAAACAATAAATTCATTGATGGAAAATAGATAAATCGCTTTCTTGTAACGTTACAAACATTAGATATTTTATAAATTCCCAGGAAAAAAAACCCATCAAAGAGTGACAGAAAAAACGACCAAGCCAGGCCGGGCAGGAGGGGGGGGGATTATTACTAAAAATCGAAACGTATCCTTTTTACGGTAAAAATAAGAATTAAAAATTTTAGTAAGACTTTCTGTTTTTATTATCTATTTTATATGGATAAGGCGATTACCAAGTCGAATCAAAGTCGAATCAAAACTCAAAGTCGAATCGAAT
Organism: Artemia franciscana; assembly: GCF_032884065.1. NCBI lineage: Eukaryota > Metazoa > Arthropoda > Branchiopoda > Anostraca > Artemiidae > Artemia > Artemia franciscana. Next base: position 28,616 of record NW_027063426.1, on the reverse strand, counting down.
TTAAGTCGAACCAAAATAAATGTAAGGGGGGATCCATCTCACTGTAATTTTCCTTCTTTAATTGACTTCATATTTTTTTTTTGTTTTTTTATGTAAATTCCTAACAATTGTAAGATCCGAGAAACCCACAGGGGCGGATGGTTCTCTAAGCAAAAAGAACGGAAAGTCTGAATGAAAAACAGAAAACATAGAAATGAACAAAAGAACAAACAAACAAAGATAATTGATAAAGAATAAACGGATAATTTTCAGCCGTTGAATGACGAAAGCAAAGAAGGTATTTCGGCAAAGACCTCCTCTAAGGCTGCCAACTTTCTGAGTCATCTTTTCGATTTTGTTGCCACAAGCTTGCTTGATTCTTATGTTTTTTTTTTCTGCTTTTCTGTTTGTTCTGTTCTTCTGTTTAGTTTTTGTTCTTGAGTACTTCCAAAGGATTTTTTACATAATTTTTATATTTTTATAATATAATATTATATCTGGTTTGATTTTTCTTTTCTTTACGTCACGCAAGTCCAGTGTGGTTCTAAAAACTTGCATACGGTAGACAGATAAAACCAAATTCCTTTTGAATAGGCGGAAAAACCCTGCCTATAGTAACCAAAAAAAAAAAAAAAGAGTTTCCCCAAAGTTTAGTTAAGACATTCATCACCAGGCTGGCACTTAGATATACTCAGAATGCAGTTAATTTTTACACTAAATTTCCTAAAATTAACCTAATCTGGCAACGATGCTCTTATCTACCTCAAACATAAATAAAATAAGACAATATTTTAATTTATTTTTAAAATTTTAATTACTTTACTAATGACAACAATCCTTATAGTTTTGAATAAGAATAAAATAAAACACAACAGATAATAATGAATCTCAGCCATTGATCACTCAATCACTACTATGAAAGAAAATAATTTCAATAATCAAGTATATAATATAGTATATAATATAAGTATAAAATATAGATAAACCAATACCACAGGAAATGTGAGATCACTCAAGCAATCAAACAAATCAATAAATAAAAGTAAATAATTAAGGGTGAGATGAAAACTATAGAGCTAGAAATGCCATATATATAAAATGAAAAATATATTAACGAGTAAATTATTAAAGGCACAATTGATTGCAATAATAAATAAAGTAATCCGATATTAAAGCTGGGTTTATAGTGGACATACTTCTATAAGTGAACTGAAATCCCCACGTCTAAAAAGCCACGATATTTTCTTAATTATTAATATGATTAATTAATGATATTATTAAATTTAAATCAATTAATAATTAATCACTTAATTAATTAAATTATATTAAGAAATATGACGAGAACTGGGAGAAGTATGTTATTTTCTATATATTTTTTTATCCTGTTACTTTTTAGGGCCAATTAATATATCATTAATTAGAGATTATTAGAGAATTAATTAACTTATTAATGTTACTAAAAAGTGATTAATAATGTTAAAACAAAAAATTATGACAAGAATTGAATGCCGAGGAACATGTTTTTTCTATGTAGTTATAGTTTATGGAGGTCACTTTCCAGGCTGCAAGAAAAGAAGAGCTGAGACAGATAGGCCACATTTTGCAGATAATATATTGCAAAAAATTGTTCTTTTTGACCACCCAAGTGGGATCAAACGAAAGCAGGTAGCTCCCGAACGGGCAGAAACATATAGTAAGGAAGGATTGAAAGGAAGTCCGATCTTCGTGGGGAGCAAAGAGTGAGGTTTTGAATGAATTGGGGTGGAAGGAGAGTGTACGTATCTGTGTTTGGCTCCATCAGCTTCGTGCTGCAATGGGTAGTTAGTGGAAGTAGTAGTAGTAGAGGTGCCAAGCCAATTTATAATTGAAAAATATTATTTAAATATGTATTATAATCAATTATTGATAAAAAATAACTAAAAATTACATTATTGAAAATAACTTAATCTCTCTTTCTCTCGCAGAATATGGACTTGTTTGGTTCTAAGTAAATGCGTAACAGTTTTAAACCAAAGAAATTAAAGCAAAATTTTTAACAAAGAATTACAAGGAAGATGCTCCTCCTTTTTCTTTATTTACTCTCCTTTACTCATATTACTCTCCTTACTTACGCTTATTTATTTGATTCTCCCTTTTCTCTATTGAATCTCCTTTACTCCTATTTACTCTCCTTTACTCCTATTTACTCTCCTTGTTTACTCTTATTTATTTGCTTCTCTTTTTTCTTTATTTAATCTCCTTTAGTCATATTTACTCTAATTTATTTTCTTCTCCTTTTTGTTTATTTACTCTCCTTTACTCCTATTTACTCTCCTTGTTTAGTCTTATTTATTTGCTTCTCTTTTTTCTTTATTAAATCTCCTTTAGTCCTATTTACTCTAATTTATTTTCTTCTCCTTTTTGTTTATTTACTCTCCTTTACTCTTACTTACTCTCCTTATTTACTCTTATTTATTTGCTTCTCCTGTTTCTTTATTTACTCTCCTTTACTCCTATTTACTCTCATTTATTTGCTTCTAATTTTTCTTTATTTACTCTCCTTTACTCCTATTTACTCTCCTTATTTACACTTATTTATATGCTTCTCTTTTTTCTTTATTTACTCTCCTTTACTCCTATTAATCTCCTTATTTACGCTTATTTATTTGATTCTCCCTTTTCTCTATTTAATCTCCTTTACTCCTATTTACTCTAATTTATTTGCTTTTCCTTTTTCTTGATTTACTCTCCTTTACTCCTATTTACTCTTATTTAATTGCTTCCCCTTTTTGTTTATTGATTCTCCTTTACTCTTACGTACTCTCCTTATTTACTCTTATTTATTTGCTTCTTCTTTTTGTTTATTTATTCTCCTTTACTCTTACTCATTCTTCTTATTTACGCTTATTTATTTGCTTCTCCTTTTTCTTTATTTACTCTCCTTCACTTCTATTTACTCTCCCTATTTACTCTTATTTATTTGCTTCTCCTTCTTCTTTATTTACTCTCATTGTCTACTCTTATTTATCTGCTTCTCCTTTTTCTTTATTTACTCTCTGCAACTTAAACTGCGGGCAAATGTGTTTTTTTTTATATTACTGAACGTGACAGCCAGACGTTTATTTTTCAATAAATTGTGACACCTTATACATTAAGTGCAACAAGTCCTTTACCAAATAATCCAAAAGGTTTTGAGCCTTTGTTTTGGGACTAACAAGGTTTTGAGCCTTTGTGCAAAGGGACCAACTCATAGTTTTGACGAAATAACCTCATAAAGGAGAGGGTTTAGATGGTGTCACATCTTTAATAAAGCTGACTGTCAAGTTCTCTAGGTATTGAAATACAACCGTGAGAAAATATTCTTATATGATTTAAAAAATCTAGTTAATAAGGTTATTTGTTTTTAATTTCATCTTTCTATGGGTAACAAGCTCATGATCAGTCAACTACTTTACAACCAATTTTCAATCGAAAAATTAACCAATATTTGTTGTTCAACTATTAAGTTACAACTTATGATACTACTTAGAGCCAGGGCTGTTGGCCACTGGCGGATCTATGGGGCTAGGAAAAACCCCGGACCCCCCAAGATTTTTCCGGCACTGTCATTCCTTGCTTATTCTGTTTTTCCCTCTTTTTAAATAAAATTGTAAATTTGGACAATTATTGGTGCCCTAGTCACATTGTCCCCCCTAGAATTTATTTATTGGCACCCAGGTCACATTGGGACCCTCAAAATTTTGCTCTAGATCCGCCCTTGCTATAGGCGCAAGGAGGGCCACCAAGAGGGGGTCAAATCCCTCCCTTTTAGAAAATCTAAATAGTATTGAAAACAGAGGATAACGTAGGCGTTTTTTAATTGTTGTATACAGCGGTGGGTGTGGGACTCCACTGAGCTGGGTTTTTTTCTAGGGGAGGGGTAAGAGGGAAGGGAGAAGGGGGAGGGAGAATGTACAGCAGAAGGACAGCAGTAAATAAATTGTATTTTAGCATTTTTGCTTCTCTCTCTTTCTTGACCTGGTTCTGCCTTCATACTTCAATTGAATACTTTATCTTGGTATTTAGTCATACGTGGCATGATGTTTGCCATGTCTGGTGTGAAAAGGCTTAATAGAAAAGTGCCACACATGGCAAAAAAGTGGCACTTGGAGATGTAAGCAAGTTTGAGGAGATAGGAAAAACCCAAGGGAGAGTGACAAGGTGAGGGCGATCGGGATTAACGATGTCGACTAAGTGTTACGTAAAGTGAAGGCCTAAGATCTATACTAAAAATTCCTCTTTACGTTCTAAGCTTGCTAAAGCTCAACAAGTTATAATAAACCTCAAATTTTAAGTATCTGTTTTAAGGTTTTCGAATTACTTTAATCTATTCTCAAAATATTTCGAAATATTTATGCAATTCCCAGTTTTTACATTTTAGTTTGTTTTCTTTTTCTTCCTTATTTTTCAGACGTCATATGTCTGGCGTAAGAGACATAGTGTAACGGACATAACACACAAACAAATTAATTTTATATAGATAGATTTCATTTTTTAGTTATCCTTGTTATACAACAACAAAAATACCAAACACCTTGCGATGGTGTACTGGACAAGGCCCCACCTTCTAAGTAAAGGTTCGCCGGTTCAATCCAACGCGTCGCAAGGAACAAGGAACGCATAATATTAAAAACAACATTGCGAATAACATTAAAAACAACCTTGCGAATAACTCAATACAATAAAATCATAAATAAGGCGATTAAGAAAGCAAACAGTACAACCAATAAAGGGCTGTAACGGAGGCCACAGAAGATATTAAACATATGGTGATATTTTTCATCTTTACTGAATAAAATTAAATACTTTTACAAGAAGAGGCCATTCTAATGCCTCTTTCTTCTAATTCCTTGTAAAAAAAAAGCTAAGTGGAGCTAATTTCTTTCAAATACCGGTTTTGATGAATTTTTATTGGCAATATATTTTCTATATTACAGTTTTGTTTCTAAGAGATAAGAATTACAGTGAAATTAAACACAGTTTAATTTTCCAAAATTCAGTATTGTAATGACATTTAGCAAGCATGAAGCGTACAATCGCTATTGCGCTTAATGAGAGTTCTAATGGTGTAATTTCAAAGTTGATCTGACACCTTTTTCGAAGAATTTCAGGCTGTTTTTTGAAATTCCTACAGATTTGTTTCAAAGTCGTAAGTCGTTACGCGCCATATTAGTTACGTGCCATTGTAGTTTTGTCCCTGTGTCCCAACTGTGAATATAGATAGATGTATATATATGTTTTTAACTGCGTAAAACTTGCGAATATACAACACTAGCTGTTGGGATGGTGGTTTGCGCCACCCCAACACCTAGCTGGTGTGGGGTGCTTTACGCCCCCCAAGCTTCCCGCACGCGTAAGTCGTTACGTGCCATTGTAGTTGTGTCCCTGTGTCCCACCTGTTAATATATAAATATACTAGCTGTTGGGGTGGCGCTTCGCGCCAACCCAACACCTAGCTGATGGGGGCACGTCGCGCCCCCCAAGCCTCCCCGCGCGCGTAAGTCGTTACGCGCCATATTAGTTACGCGCCATTGTAGTTGTGTCCCTTTTCTTAGTTATTTTCTTTTTTAGTTTTTCTTTTTTTAGTTTCTTCTTTTTATTGATTTGTTTTCTTCAATTTGTCAATGTTCATTCTAACATTGACACTTTGAAAAATCTTTACGTGCCAAACATGCTAAGGTTTTCGAATTACTTTAATCTATTGTTAAAAATATATTGAAATATTTGTGCAATTCCCAGTTTTTTTTAATTTTTTCTTTTTTTAGTTTTTTAGCTTTTTTAGTTTTTCTTTCTTTTTAGTTTTTTACCTTTTTTATTTTTTTATTTTTTACGTTTTTTCTTTTTAGATTTTTCTTTTTTTAATTTTTTTATATTTTAGTTTTTTTTTTAGTTTTTTTCTTATTAGTTTATTTTTTAGTTTTTTACCTTTTCTCTTTTTTCTGTTTTCTTTTTCTTCTTTATTTTTCAGCATCACAATAAAATGCATATCGCCGAACCTTTGTTTTTTTAACTAAAATCTGTTAGGCATTGATGACCTTATCCAAGTCAAAATCTCAAACCCAACCATCATCGCTATCATTTTAAGTTTTGATACGTTTTGACTCTCGCTGTCCAGGTTGATATTCATCTAACTGCACGGTTTTGCGTTCTTTAGCCGCAAGCCTTTTGGCATTAACTCTTTGAGCAGCTTCCTCGGCTGTTTTTTCTGCCATCGTAGGATTTGGTAACATTCTATCTTTTTCAATGTTTTTCAGTTTGTCAGTGTTCATTCTAACATTGACAGTTGGAGAAATCTCCACGTGCCAAGCTTGCTAAAGCTCAACAATTTATAGTAAACCTGAATATTTTAAGTATCTTTTTTAAGGTTTTCAAATTACATTAAAATATTGTCAAAATATTTCGAAATAATTATGCAATTCCTAGTTTTTACGTTTAAACCCTCAACACAAAAATTCATTCAACTTATTTTTATATATATAGAAGATATAATCTGGCGTAACAGACAAAGTGTAACAGACATAACCCACATACAACTTATTTTTACATATATAGATATGTATATGTTTTTAACTACGTAAAACTGGCAAATATACAACATTCTTCGTTGTCCCATTGTCTGTGCACATAAATACAATTGTTAGGTTTACCGACTCTTGAACATAATTTCTCTTGGAGTTTCCCGGTCGTCATTTATATTCCCTGTGTCCCGGTCGTCATTTTTGTCCCGGTTTCCCGGTCTGTAGTGTCATCTTATAATGACGTCATATACAAAGCCTTATATACTTATAATGACGTCATATACAAACCCACAAACAAACAAACATGCATATATACAACGTATCTATACATATATATATATATATATATATATATATATATATATATATATATATATATATATATATATATATATATATATATATATATATATATCTATATATATAAAAATAAGTTGTCTGTGGATGGATGGATGGATGGATGTGTGGATGGATGTGTCAGGTGACGTCACCTGAAAAAACTGGATTAGGTGACGTCAAAACTGAAAAAACTAAAAAAAGGCAAAAACTACAAAAAAACTAAAAACTAATAAAAAAAATAAAAAAGCTAAAAAACTAAAAAAACTATAAAGGTAAAAACCAATAAAAAACTAAAAAAAAAACTGAAAAAACTAAAAAAAGGCAAAAACTACAAAAAAAAACTAAAAACTAATAAAAAAAGTAAAAAAGCTAAAAAACTAAAAAAACTAAAAAAACTAAAAAAAGGTAAAAAACTAAAAAAAATAAAAAATAAAAAAAAACTAAAAAAAAGGAAAAAACTGAAAAATAAGCTAAAATAAAGGTAAAAACCAATAAAAAACTAAAAAAAAAAAGGAAAAAACTAATAAATGACGACACTCAAAGAGAAAGCGACCAGGACAAAAAACTAAAAAAAAAGGCAAAAACTACAAAAAAACTAAAAACTAATAAAAAAAATAAAAAAGCTAAAAAACTAAAAAAACTAAAAAAAGGTAAAAAACTAAAAAAACTAAAAACTAAAAAAAAACTAAAAAAGGTAAAAACTAAAAGAACTAAAAAAGAAAAAAATAAATGACGACACTCAAAGAGAAAGCGACCAGGACAAAAGGAATGTTCGATTAGCAATCAACAAAGCACCGGGACACAGGGAGTATAAATGACGACCAGGACACAAGTAAAAAAAAAAATTAACAAAACTAAAAAGAAGGTAAAAACTACAAAAAAACTAAAAAGAAAAAAAAACTAAAAACTAATAAAAAAACTAAAAAATCTAAAAATCTAAATAAACTAAAAAAGAAAAAAAAAGGAAAAAAATAAAGGAGAAAAACAAAACTAAAAAACGAATGTATATACAGACCGGTACACCGGGATACAAATGACGACCGGGACACAGGGAATATAAATAACGACCGGGACACAGGGACACAACTACAACGGGGACACCGGGGGAAACAGGGGGATATAAATGACGACCGGGACAAAAAAACTAAAAAGAAATAAAAACTAAAAACTAATAAAAAAAACTAAAAAATCTAAAAATCTAAATAAGCTAAAAAAGAAAAAAAAAGGAAAAAAATAAAGGAGAAAAACAAAACTAAAAAACGAATGTATATACAGACCGGGACACCGGGATACAAATGATGACCGGGACCCGGGACACAGGGAATATAAATGACGACCGGGACACAGGGACACAACTACAACGGGGACACCGGGGGAAACAGGGGGATAACCTGACAATCTATTTATATGCAAAGACAATGGGACAGCAAAGAATGTTGTATATTCGCAAGTTTTACGTAGTTAAAACCATATATATATATATATATCTATATTCACAGGTGGGACATAGGGACACAACTACAATGGCGCGTAACTATTATGGCGCGTAACGACTTACGCGCGCGGGGGGGCTTGGGGGGGGCGCGAAGCGCCCCCACCAACTAGGTGTTGGGGTGGCGCGAAGCGCCACCCCAACAGCTAGTATATATATATATATATATATATATATATATATATCTATATATATAAAAATAAGTTGTCTGTGTGTGGATCTGTGTGTGGATCAGGTGACGTCATGTTTGTCCGCATATGACGTCTGAATTATTTCACACTAATACAAAAGAAGAAAAAAACTAAAAAAGGTAAAAACTACAAAAAAAAACTAAAAAGAAAAAAAAACTAAAAAAGCTAAAAAACTAAAAAAAACTAAAAAAAAGGTAAAAATCTAATAACTAAAAAAAAACTGAAAAAAATAAAAAAAGGCAAAAACTACAAAAAAAATAAAAACTAATAAAAAACTAAAAAAGCTAAAAAACTAAAAAAACTAAAAAAAACTAAAAAAAGGTAAAAAACTAAAAAAAAACTAAAAACTAAAAAAGAAAAAAACTAAAAAAAAGGAAAAAACTGAAAAATAAAAGAGAAAAAGAAAACTAAAAAAATATGAATAAATATATATAAAAATAAGTTGTTTGTGGGTTATGTCTGTCTGTCTGTCTGTCGAGTGACGTCGTGTTTGTCCGCATATGACGGTTGAATTATTTCACACTAATACAAAAGAAGATAAAACACTAAAAAAGGTAAAAACTACAAAAAAAACTAAAAAGAAAAAAACTAAAAAAGCTAAAAAACTAAAAAAAACTAAAAAAAGGTAAAAAACTAAAAACTAAAAAAAACTGAAAAAACTAAAAAAAGGCAAAAACTAAAAAAAAACTAAAAACTAATAAAAAAACTAAAAAAGCTAAAAAACTAAAAAAACTAAAAAAACTAAAAAAAGGTAAAAAACAAAAAAACTAAAAACTAAAAAAGAAAAAACTAAAAAAAAGGAAAAAACTGAAAAATAAGAGAAAAAGAAAACTAAAAAAATATTAATAAATATAAAAAAAAAATAAGTTGTCTGTGTGTGGATCTGTGTGTGGATCAGGTGACGTCATGTTTGTCCGCATATGACGTCTGAATTATTTCACACTAATACAAAAGAAGAAAAAAACTAAAAAAGGTAAAAACTACAAAAAAAACTAAAAAGAAAAAAAAAACTAAAAAAGCTAAAAAACTAAAAAAAACTAAAAAAGGTAAAAATCTAATAACTAAAAAAAAACTGAAAAAAATAAAAAAAGGCAAAAACTACAAAAAAAAATAAAAACTAATAAAAAAACTAAAAAAGCTAAAAAACTAAAAAAACTAAAAAAAACTAAAAAAAGGTAAAAAACTAAAAAAAACTAAAAACTAAAAAAGAAAAAAACTAAAAAAAAGGAAAAAACTGAAAAATAAAAGAGAAAAAGAAAACTAAAAAAATATGAATAAATATATATAAAAATAAGTTGTTTGTGGGTTATGTCTGTCTGTCTGTCTGTCGAGTGACGTCGTGTTTGTCCGCATATGACGTCTGAATTATTTCACACTAATACAAAAGAAGAAAAAAAACTAAAAAAGGTAAAAACTACAAAAAAACTAAAAAGAAAAAAAACTAAAAAAGCTAAAAAACTAAAAAAAACTAAAGAAAGGTAAAAAACTAAAAAATAAAAAAAAACTGAAAAAACTAAGAAAAGGCAAAAACTAAAAAAAAACTAAAAACTAATAAAAAAACTAAAAAAGCTAAAAAACTAAAAAAACCAAAAAAACTAAAAAAAGGTAAAAAAAAAAAAAAAAATCACCATCAACAAAGCTCAAGGGCAATCATTAGAATCATGAGGTATAGATCTGAATACGGATTGTTTTCCCATGGACCATTATATGTTGCATGTTCAAGAGTCGGTAAACCTGACAATCTATTTATATGCACAGACAATGGGACAGCAAAGAATGTTGTATATTCGCAAGTTTTACGTAGTTAAAAACATATATATATATATATATATATATATATATATATATATATATATATATATATATATATATATATATATATATATATATATATATATATATATATATACATATATATATATATATATATATATATATATATATATATATATATATATATATATATATATATCTATATTCACAGGTGGGACATAGGGACACAACTACAATGGCGCGTAACTAATATGGCGCGTAACGACTTACGCGCGCGGGGGGGCTTGGGGGGGGGGGCGCGAAGCGCCCCCACCAACTAGGTGTTGGGGTGGCGCGAAGCGCCACCCCAACAGTAAGTATATATATATATATATATGTATATATACACGCGTGTATATACACGCCTTCTTTTTTTACTTTCTCTTTCAGCAGCAAGTCTTGTTTCGCGTTGCTCTGGCAGTTCCTCGACACGCCTTCGTTGACGTAAATTACACATTCCTAATCTGGCATTATCTCCTCTGGCATTATCTCTTCTAGACCTCTTCTTGTAAAAGTATTTAATTTTATTCAGTAAAGATGAAAAACATCACTATTTGTTTAATTTCTTCTGTGGCTTCCATTAGAGCCCTTTATTACTTTGAAAGGAAGAAAGGATACGCCATTTTAGATTCTATTGACGTTCTTTTGAATAAAGTCAAAGAAGGCTTCAAAGCTTCTGGGGCTGTTTTATTACAGCCGTCACGGCATAAAGTTCAGTTCTCCAAAAGAGGATACAGCCCTAGGAGAAAACAGAGTTGAAGAAGACTTAAACCTAGAAATTCCTGACACAGAAAAAGAAAAAAGGAAGCAGCTGATCATAGACGAAACGACAAATGCTGAAACTTTGGTCAAAGTAGTAATTAGTGACCAAAAAGGTTATAAAACTGATGAATCCTTGGAGCTAGAAAGAGTTGAAGAAAAAGCAAGCAAGAAGTGCAAAACAAGGCTTAAAAAGATTTGGAACTACAAATTAATCCACATGGTTTCAATACCAAGCAAACAAAGGAAAATGAAACTGTTGATGCTTCAAAGCGACAAAATACGGACAAACCTGCATCAGCCTTTTTAGTTACTCCATCTCCACCTCTTTTTCGCATACCACTTCCTCCTCCTTTACCTGATCTTATTTCAACCTCTTCTCCTGCTCAAGCTCTTTCAAATCCTCCATCTCCTCCTTTACCTGATCTTATTTCAACCTCTTCTCCTGCACTCACTCTGTCAGATCCTCCATGTCTTCCTGTTCTTTGTGTTCCTCCTCCTACTACCTTTCCTACTCCTATTTCACCCTCTTCTCGTCCATCAGCTTCTGAAGTTCCAAATGAGCAGTCATACTCAAAGGCCAAAAATTTTTTTTAACGTTGGTTACAAAATATTAGAGGTAAAAAAGGTAAACACTGATGGAGGAAATTTATAATCAAAAATATCTTCAAAAACAAGAAGTCAAGTTTATACTCAAGTTTATACTCAGGATACCAAACCAGCATGTCTACCAGACCAATCTCCAACTAAACCTCCCCAAACATATACTCCACAAGAACCACCAACCGTCCCCCTTTCTGGCCGTACTCCCACAATTTCAAATACCAGGAAAGTCAATTATTTAAATTCAAGAAAGGCATGGATGCTGTCATTGAAGAATTAAAAAAGAGACAGAACATGAAAAAAAGAACAAGTGAGGAAATGGAGATTTGGTTGCAAAATCTTGAAAACGGTCGGAAAAAAGTCAGTTCCTAATACCTAATTGTGGATTGTAGCAGTCTTGGTTGTACTGTTTGCTTTCTTAATCGTCTTATTTGTAATTTTGTTGTATTGAGTTATTCGCAATGTTGTTTTTAATGTTATTCGTAATGTTGTTTTTAATGTTATTCGTAATATTGCTGTAATTGTGCCTAGTTGCACTATTTGTTGTATTAGTTGTCTTAGTTGTATTGTTTGTTGCCTTATTTGTAATATTTATTTATCGAGTTATTCGTAATATTAATTTTAATGTTGCTTTATTGTCTTTTTTGTAACATTGCGGTAATAGTGATTAGTTGTATTATTTGTTGTCTTAGTTGTCTTATTTGTAATGTTTCTGTATTGAGCCATAATTAATGTTTTTAATGTTATTTGTAACATTGAGTTATTGTCTTATTTTTAATGCTGCTTTAAGGGTGCTTAGTTACACTATTTTTTTTCTTAATAGCCTTAGTTGTATTGTTTGTTGTCTTATTTGTAATGTTTATGTATTGAGTTACTCGTATTGTTATTTTTAATGTTGCTTTATTGTCTTATTTGTTATTTTTAATGTTGCTCTAATGTCTTATTTGCAACATTGTGATAATAATGTTTAGTTGCATTATTTGTTTGTGTTTTTTTTTTCAAAGAGACCCAGTGCCCTTACTTCAGCGAGGTTCAACCAGGACTAATAAACAAAGTGAGAGGAAACGAAGCAATTCAGCAGCCATGTATTTGTATATCCTAGCCACAAAATACTATTTGAAGAATCCACCCTTATTAGCAATACCTGGATATAAAGTAGATAATTCTAGAAGCAATTGAAATCAGAATAAGATAATAATATTTCCTTAAATAGGGACTTGGGAGAATTTTCACTAAACGCTCTATACACAACATAAATTAAAAATGATCTTACAAAATATGAAAAATAACAGTAGATATTAACAAAGAACCAGTCACAAATAGACTTTTGAGATCAGCTGCCAAAAAAGCAAGACTAGCACTAAAAACGTGTTTATAATCAACAAATCAAAACTCCTTTCATTTCATTGAATTGCTTCGTTTCATCTTATTTTATTTTTCAGTCCTGGTTGAACTTTGCTGAAGCATGGCTACTGGGACTGTTTGAAAAAAAAAAAAATCATTTTAGTTATATTGGTTATATCTTTCTTCTTCTGTCTTTCTTCGTAAGTTTTTCTTCTTCTAAATATTTACGTTTTGCTGACGACAACCCTTGAACGTAACGCTGAAATATTCATTCTAGTTCGATTTCCACTGTCTTGCGAAAAGAATGCCCTATTGTTCTTCTTGTTTTAGATGTTTATGATGGAAAGGCAGTGTGGTCTTCGTTGCTATTTACTACTATTACTACTTTAGCTCCTACAATTTAAATAAATAACAAGAGCTAAAAGCTCATATAGCACTTGTGACGAGGCAAGAAGAGCCAAGAGATCGTATGGTATGAGCTCTTACAATATTCTATGAATTAATAGATTGATTTAAAAGAAAAATAAGAGGTTTAATACCGGTCAGGATTTGAAATAAGAGCTCTGAGTCATGATGTCCTTCTAAATGTTAAAATTCATTAAGATTCGATCACCCACTCGTAAGTTATAATCTCCTGTTTTTTTTAATTTTTCCTCTCCCTTTAGCCCCCCAGATGGTCGAATCTGGGAAAACGACTTTATCAAGTCAATTTGTGCAGGTCCCTGACACGCCTACCGATTTTCATCGTCCTAGCACGTCTAGAAGCACCTGACTCGTCAAATCACTGAACCCCTGCCACCAACCCCCTCAAAGGGAGCGTTTCCAGTGCGGTTCCGTCAATCATGTATCAAGAAAATTTGCTTATTCTATCCATCAAGCTTCATCCGATTCCTCCACTCCAAGTGTTTTCCAAGGTTTCCCCCTCCAACTCCCCCCAATGTCAAAAATCTGGTCAGAATTTGAAATCAGAGCTCTGAGACATGAATTCTTTCTAATTATCAAATTTCTTTAAGATCCAATCACCTATTAGTAAGATAAAAATACCCCGTTTTTCCCGTTTTCCAAGAATTCCGGGTTTCTCCTCCAACTCCCCCCAATGTCACAAAATCTGGCCGGAATTTAAAATTAGAGCTTTAAAGCAAAAGATCCTTCTAAATATCAAATTTCATTAAAATCTGGTCACCCTTTCGTAAGTTACAAATACCTCAATTTTCAAAATTATCCCCCCCCCAACTCCACCAAAGAGAGGAGATCTGGTCCAGTTATGTCAGTCACGTATCTTAGATAGGTTTATATTCTTCCATCCAGTTTCATCCTGGACTCACCGCTTTAAGTGTTTTCTAAGATTTCCGGTCTTAAATTTCATTAAAAACTGGTCACCCTTTCGTAAGTTACAAATACCTCAATTTTCAAAATTACCCCCCCCCCCAACTCCACCAAAGAGAGGAGATCTGGTCCGGTTATGTCAGTCACGTATCTTAGATAGGTTTATATTCTTCCATCCAGTTTCATCCTGGTCTCACCGCTTTAAGTGTTTTCTAAAATTTCCAATTTATTATAAATTGTTGAGCTTTAGCATGCTTGGCACTTGAAGATTTTTCCAACTGTCAATGTTAGAATGTACATTGACAAATTGAAAAATATTTAAAATATAGAATGTTACCAAAAAGAGAAACCAGGCTTGCGGTTCAAAGAGAAAGGGCCAGATTAGGAATGTGCAATTTACGTCAACGAAGGCGTGTCGAGGAATCACAAGAGAAACATGAAAACAGGCTTGCGGCTTCAAGAGTATATATATATATATATATATATATATATATATATATATATATATATATATATATATATATATATATATATATATATATATATATATACAAGCTGTTGGGGTGGCGCTTCGCGCCACCCCAACAGTTACGCGCCATATTAACAGTTACGCGTAACTGTTACGCGCCATATTAGTTACGCGCCATTGTAGTTGCGTCCCTGTGTCCCACCTGTGAATATAGATAGAAATATATATATATATATTTTTAACTACGTAAAACTTGCGAATGTACAACATTCTTGGCTGTCCCATTGTCTGTGCAAATAAATATATTGTCAGGTTTACCGACTTTTGAACATGCAACATATTACTGTCCATGGGAAAAACAATCTGTATTCAAATATATACCTCATTATTCTAATGATTGCCCTTGAGCTTTGTTGATTGTGATTGCTAATCGAACATTTTCCGTGTCCCTGTCGTTATTTATATATCCCCCTGTGCCCCCCGGCGTGCCCGTTGTTGTTGTTTCCCTGTGTCCCGGTCGTCATTTGTGTCCCGGTGTCCCAATCTATAATTTCTCTTTGAATGTCGCGGTCGTCATTTATATTCCCTCTGTCCCGGTCGTTATTGTAATACAGACAATGACAATGATAACAAAATTATAATACAGAAAATAGATTACCAGTAAAAATTCAACAGAACCGGTATTTGAAAGAAATTAGCTTTTACAAGGAATTAGAAGAAAGAGGCATTAGAATGACCTCTTCTTGTAAAAGTATTTAATTTTGTTCAGTAAAGATGAAAAACATCACTATATGTTTAATTTCTACTGTGGCCTCCATTACAGCCCTTTATTACTTTGAAAGGAAGAAAGGCTACGCCATTCTAGAATCTATTGACAATCTTTTGAATAAAGTCAAAGAAGGTTTCAAAGCTTTTGGGGCTGTATTACAGACGTCACGGCATAAGTTCAATTCTCTAAAAAATAACTAGTGAGGAAATGAAGATTTGGCTCCAAAATCTGGAAAACGCTCGGAAAGAAGTCAGTTCCTAATTGTGGATTGTTCCTTGCGACTCGTGGGATTGAACCTGTGAACCTTCACTTAGAAGGTGGGGCCTTGTCCAGTACGCCATCGCAAGGTGTTTAGTATTTTTGTTGTTGCATAACAAGAATTACTCAAAAATGAAATAGAAAATGAGATGCCAAAGTCTGCACTCCTCAACCATCAAAAAGTTACAAAAAGTAAATAAAAGTTTTGTATGTATCGAAATTTACATCACGATTTTAAATGAACTTTGTCATTGAACTCTCGCCGAAAAAAAGTAGTGAGTAACCTGGAGGTTCATTATTTTCTGCATGCCCAAAAATTGATAATTTTGTTTTCGTATAAAGGTGCTAGTTTCAATTTTAATACTTTAAAATTTCTACTGGTAACGATTGTTGTATATGTGATGGAAATATTTAGACTTTGCTTCGTGTTTAAAAAAATGGATTTATGAAAAAAAATGAAAGATTTGAAATGTAAATTCATGTGCTTAAAAGAGTTATAGATGGGGGAGGGTTGTCATTTCCTCAACCCTTGGAAGTTCATCGCACCTAACACCTACCCCCCTAATATGCAAAGTTATTTTTTGAACCTTAAAGTATTCTTGATTTTTTTTTTAAAGAAAGAACTATTAACACAGCCAGAATACAGATGGGGGACGGTTTTTGCATTCCTCCAATGCCTAGTTGATTCTACACTTTGTACGTTCCCGAAGATATTTTACACAATTTTGGAAGAATGCTAAAAAAAAGAATGCTAAAGAAAAAAATGCGAATTTTTTCGCTGAAAAGACAGTTACAGCTCCCCTTTGACAAATTGTCCATGAAAGTGGTAACGTAAAGGTGGTGAAAATTCTCTGAAATTTTTTACTCATACTGGAAATTTCCCTTCCGTGGAAATTTTTCCTGGAAATTCATGTTCCCCGATAAATAGATTCTCCTGCAGAAAATTTCCTTGTAGAGACTATCTGCATTTTCCCAATAAAAATTAATCGCTTTCAATTTTGGTCCAACTTCGAACTGAAATTGGAGTGTGCCTCCCTGCCTCCTAGTGCCAAACTTTTAAGTCGAAAGCAGAAACACTGCCCAATAGAAAAAAAGAATCGACTGAATTACTTCAGACAGTCGTCTCCAATATAGTCTGTAAGACTCCACTGAAACTCTTGCAATCTAGGCTCTGACTTAATTAGTAGTGAAAATTAGTGTTCTGACCCCAGGCAAGAATTATGAATAGTTTACTTCAATATAATGATGAAAAGAGAAATCACCGATGCAACAGCACAAACACAAAAAAAAAAGAAAAAAAAAAAGAGAGACAGAAGGAGAAAAGGAAGACTGTTTTCCTAAATTAGTGATTAATATAGACCAGCACTTGAATGAGGCCTTAACCCTTACTCATCCATACAATCACATAGGTCAAACAGCATAGCCATACACAATCAACCATAAAGAATAATCCATGGACAGGCAGTCATGTTGTCAATAAGTATAAGTCGTCATTTACCAAACAATAGAAAAAACAATATAGACAAATAATTCAGAGGCAACACCCAACACAAGGGCTCATCAGGAGAATACACTGGCCTATATAGGGTTTCGCCACTTTAATTCATTAAATTCATTAATCCATTAATCCAAAATTCATTAAACATTCATTAATCCGGCCCAAGATTCGCATTTTATGTAGAATCCAAAGAGGCTACTATCTAAAGTAGCCTTTAGAGTCTTTCTAAAGGCCCAATTCTCGCCACTTTCTAAATTTCTGACTTTAAGCTAAAATCAATGGACTAAGAAAAACAAGACAAAACCCTTCAGCTCTTGCAAAACGATTACAAATGCCAAAGATAAACTCATGGATATTAAGATCTTTTTTCCAACGAGTAAAAGATAAATTTTCATTCACTTAGTCACAGTGAGTCCCCAAACTTATTCACACTTAATTTTTAAAAGAGATCCAATTCCAATGATTTGTGATTGGGTCACAAATCAAATCACAAATCGCAATTGCGTCACAAATCCTTTATGACGCCGTCAATACTATACCAAGTATACTGATAGACCTCGAATTTAGCAGTATACTTGATATAATGACGACGGGGTCACGAAGAAAATGAATGATTATGTCATCATCTCTTGGCGATTGAAATCTTCCGTAAGTTGAAATTACAGAAGTTCTCAAGCGCATAGCAACACTAAATCTCCGTCGTCTTGATACTCCTTCGATCAAAAAGCGGTACGCAGTTGATTAAAAACAGTTTTGAAAGCCTGTCCTGGATTTCGGATATTGAAGCCATGTGGGACTCGTTTAAAACTTGATTCACCGACGCAGTGAGAATAACTCTTGCCTAGCAATTTTAGGTCAAAAGCCTTGGCGACCAAAGATGGCTGTGGATGTCATTGTACTCCTACGGCAGGCCAGACTGCAGGGGGATATGAAGACCTATCGACATCTCAGTGGCAAGAGGATTAAGCTGACTCATAAGAATCTCAAGTCATTTACTGACGCCAAATCTGATGAGCTACAAATAGCTGATTCAGCTACTTGTATACAAATAGCTGAATAAATGAATACAAAATTTGTATACAAATAGCTACAAATCAGCTGATGAGCTGATGAGCCACAAGGAAGGATGGCAAAGCAGTGTACAAACACTTACGTGACCTCTCGGGCTAGTGTGTTCGACCAATAGAAACGTACTATCTGTGACCGGGGTACACCTTGAGCCTAGCGCCACACCAACATCTGATGGTGGGGGCGCTTCGCACCCACTCTCATGGCCCCCTGTACGTGTAAGTCGTTACGCACCATATTAGTTATGCGCCATTGTAGTTGTGTCCCTGTGTCCCACCTGTGAATATAGATAGATATATATATATATATATATATATATATATATATATATAATATATATATCATATATATATATATATATATATATGTTTTTAACTACGTAAACTTGCGAATATACAATATTCTTCGCTGTCCCATTGTCTGTGCATATAAATAGATTGTCTGGTTTACCGACTCTTGAACATGCAACATATAATTGTCCATTGGAAAACAATCCGCATTCAGATCTATACCGCATTTTTCTAATGATTGCCCTTGGGCTTTGTTAATAGTAATTGCTAATTGAATATTCCCTTTTTCCCCGTCGTCATTTGTATGCCCCCCTTGTGCCCTTCTGGCGTCCCCGTTGTAGCTATGTCCCAGTGTCCCGGTCGTCATTTACATTCCCTGTGTCCTAGTTGTCATTTGTGTCCCGGTCTGTAATTTCTCTTTTAGTATCTCGATCGTCATTTATATTCCTTGTGTCCCCGTGTCCCGGTCTGTAACATACGACAATAGATCAATTGTGTTGTAACTTTGTTCACGATCCCATTCTACAAATGTAGAAATAGAAGCAGTATGATTAAGTGAAGGCATTCCCAAATGCTTGAGAAGTTTGTTTGCAATAGATAAGCAAAAATCTTCAATCATAACTAAAGTGCAGTTATAAATTTCTGTTGTAAAGTCCAAGGTCATATCTGATCTTTCTAGCCGTGCTCGGTGGAGTATATTCTCGGCCATTTTCGATTTGTATTTCTCCCATAGCTCTGTAGGAGATGAAGGAGAGCAACTTTTGCCGGAATACACGGGCCGTAATGTCATGTCATGAACCGGCGATTGTCAAGGATGTAAAAGCTGTTGTATCTAATCCCAAGATGGATTATATGTAAATGTAATAAATGACGAACCAATAATCTATAGGCATAATATTTCATTGCGCTGCATTTCTTATCCATTTCTTTGTTAGTGGCTGGATTTATGAATTTAATACTAAAGTGATAGCCGTCGGCTCCATCCCAAAAAATGATAGGATATTGTAGGGTATCGTAGCATCGATGAATTTAAGTAATTCTTGTCAACTGATTGTTTCGCCTATAAAGAATATTATCTCGAGGTAAGAACTGATCACTGACCATAACGATTGCTTCTTCGTTGATAGGTGCTTATCAGTAGGCATCAATTCGATTGCTGTTTTGAACAGAAGCACTAAATTATTATTTTTTGGGAAAAGATGTTGCAACTGGGAAACGATAGTCCTTTTCATCGCTATCATTTTCAGTTTTGATACGTTTTGACTCTCGCTGTCCAGGTTGATTTTCATCTTACTGAGCGGTTTTGCGTTCTATAGCCGCAAGCCTGTTTTCTTGCTGTTCTTGTGATTCCTCGGCACGCTTTCTTTTCTTACTTTCTCTATCAGCAGCAAGTTTTTTGGCATAGACTCTTTGAGCAGCTTCCTCGGCTGTTGCCATTGTAGGTTCTTCAGTCATTTTACTATTAAACATTTTTCCGTGAACGAATGTCTTAAATACCTTTAATGACGTCATGGTCATAACAGACATGACGATAACTAATTTCATGACGTCAGTCGACACACAAACATGACGTCAATCGACAAACACACACACACACACACACAAACACACACAGACAACTTATTTATACATATATATATATATATTCATATATATCTATATTTATATAAATAAGTTGTCTGTCTGTGTGTCTGTGGATCAGGTGACGTCATGTTTCTGTGTCGAATGACGTCATGAAATTAGTTGTCGTCATTTTTGCTTTGACGGTGACGTCATTCAAGATATTTAAGACATATGTTCACGTAGAAATCTATTAATGTTTAAGTTTACAATGACTGATGAACTTACCATGGCAAAAGCCGATGAAGATGCTCAAAGAGTCCTATGCCAAAAAACTTGCTGCTGATAGAGAAAGTCAGAAAAGAAAGCGTGCTGAGGAATCAAAAGAACAGCAAGGAAACAGGCTTGAGGCTGATAGAGAAAGAAAGAACAGAAAGCGTGCCGAGGAATCAAAAGAACAGCTAGGAAACAGGCTTGAGGCTGATAGAGAAAGAAAGAACAGAAAGCGTGCCGAGGAATCAAAAGAACAGCAAGGAAACAGGCTTGAGGCTGATAGAGAAAAAAAGAACAGAAAGCGTGCCGAGGAACTACCAGAGCAACGCGGAAGCAGACTTGCTGCTAAAAGAGAAAGTGAAAAAAGAAGGCGTGCCGAGGAATTACAAGAACAGCAAGAAATCAGGCTTGCTGCTGATAGAGAAAGTAAGAAAAGAAAGCTTGCCGAGGAATCAAAAGAACAGCAAGAAATCAGGCTTGCTGCTGATAGAGAAAGTAAGAAAAGAAAGCGTGCCGAGGAATCAGAGCAACCTGAAAGTTATCGCCTGGCATTCAGGTACAACTCAGTCGATGATTATAGCTTGAGTAGATGTGTTCAATTCGGGACAATGTCTAAAATTGTCCCTATTGCAAGGCCTTGAAATTCAATGGTGAAACAATGGGAATGTGTTGCGCCTCAGGAAAAGTTAAACTTCCTCTATTGGCTGCACCACCAGAGCCATTGAAGACCGAATGAATGCTTGCCTGAAAAATTCTAATTTATGGGCACACGTAAAAATATTAAAATTAACTACAAATATGCGTGTCCGATTGCAAAACGATGACTCTGGTCAAACATTTAGTCAGATCAATTGCTGACAATTGGAAACAGAAAGCTCCCAGTAGACTCAATTTCAGGGACGTATACAACTACCTGCTGATTTCTGTAATTTAGTGACGTCCAAAAATGAATTGATTGAAAAAGTATTTCCGAATATTCTAAAAAATTATAAAAATAATAAATGGCTAAGTGAAAGAGCGACTCTCGCACCCAAAAATATAGACGTCCACGAAATCAACAATATTGTTTTGACCAAGATTCGAGACCAGGCAGTCCTTTACAAGTCAGTCGACACAGTTTTGGAACCAAATGAAGCGGTTAATTATCCATCTGAATTTTTAAATTCCATAGATCTTTCAGGGTTTCCACCACACGTGGAAATTGGACCACACTAAAAATAGGCGTACCAATAATACTTTTAAGAAATATAAACCCACTAAAGCTTTGCAATGGCACTCGACTTGCCGTAAAAAAAAAACAATGGAAAACCTAATAGAGGCCACAATCTTGACAGGGCCTTTTGAGGGTGAGGCTGTTCTTATTCCTCGCATTCCCATGATTCCAACGGATCTGCCTTTTCAATTTAAAAGATTGCAATTCCCAATTCGATTAGCATTTGCAATCACCATTAACAAAGGTCAAGGTCAATCATTAGAAAAATGTGGTATAGATGTTAATACTGATTGTTTTTCCCATGGACAATTGTACGTTCCATGTTCGAATAGAAACCTAATAGAGGCCACAATCTTGACAGGGCCTTTTGAGGGTGAGCGTGTTCTTATTCCTCGCATTCCCATGATTCCAACGGATCTGCCTTTTCAATTTAAAAGATTGCAATTCCCAATTCGATTAGCATTTGCAATCACCATTAACAAAGGTCAAGGTCAATCATTAGAAAAATGTGGTATAGATGTTAATACTGATTGTTTTTCCCATGGACAATTGTACGTTCCATGTTCGAGGGTCGGTAAACCTGACAATCTATTTATATGCAGCGACAATTGGACAGCGAAGAATGTTGTATATTCGCAAGTTTTACGCAGTTAAATATATATATATTTAATATATATAATATATATTTATAAATATATATATAAATATATATGTATAATATAATTTAAATATATATATATATATTTACGCAGTTAAATATATATATATATATATATATATATATATATATATATATATATATATATATATATATATATATATATTATATATATATATATATATATATATATATATAAAGGTTGTCTGTGTGTCTCTGTGTCAAATGACGTCATTTCATCAGGTCGTCATTATGACGATGGTCATTAAAGGTATTTAAGACATTTGTTGACTGAAGAACCTACAATGTAAACAGCCGAGGAAGCTTCTCAAAGAGTCTATGCCAAAAAACTTGCTGCTGATAGAGAAAGTAAGAAAAGAAAGCGTGTCGAAGAATTACAAGAGAAACGTGAAACCAGACATTTTCAGTTTTGATATGTTTTGACTCTCGCTGTCCAAGTGGATCTTCATCTAACTGCGCGGTTTTGCGTTCTTTAGCCTCAAGCCTGTTTCCTTGCTGTTCTTTTGATTCCTCGGCACGCAAGATTCCATCAGCAGCAAGTTTTTTGGCATAGACTCTTTGAGCATCTTCATCGGCTTTTGCCATTGTAAGTTCATCAGTCATTTTAAACATAAACATTAATAGATTTCTACGTGAGCATATATGTCTTAAATATCTTTAATGACGTCACCGACATAGCAAAAATGACGACAACCAACTTAATGACGCTAGTCGACACAGAAACATGACGTCACCTGATCCACAGACAGACAACTTATTTTTATCGCGCCACCGCAACAGCTAATATAATATATATATATATATATATATATATATATATATATATATATATATATATATATATATATATATATATATATATATATATATATATATATATATATCTATATATATAAAAATAAGTTGTCTGTGTGTGGATCTGTGGATGGATCAGGTGACGTCATGTTTGTCCGCATGTGACGTCTGAATTATTTCACACTAATACAAAAGAAGAAAAAAACTAAAAAAGGTAAAAACTACAAAAAAAACTAAAAGAAAAAAAACTAAAAAAGCTAAAAAACTAAAAAAAACTAAAAAAGGTAAAAATCTAATAACTAAAAAAAAACTGAAAAAAATGAAAAAAGACAAAAACTACAAAAAAAATAAAAACTAATAAAAAAACTAAAAATGCTAAAAAACTAAAAAAACTAAAAAAAAAACTAAAAAAAGGTAAAAAACTAAAAAAAACTAAAAACTAAAAAAGAAAAAAACTAAAAAAAAAGGAAAAAACTGAAAAATAAAAAAGAGAAAAAGAAAACTAAAAAAAATATGAATAATATATATAAAAATAAGTTGTTTGTGGGTTATGTCTGTCTGTCTGTCTGTCAAGTGACGTCGTGTTTGTCCGCATATGACGTCTGAATTATTTCACACTAATACAAAAGAAGAAAAAAAACTAAAAAAGGTAAAAACTACAAAAAAACTAAAAAGAAAAAAAACTAAAAAAGCTAAAAACTAAAAAAAACTAAAAAAAGGTAAAAAAACTAAAAACTAAAAAAACTGAAAAAACTGAAAAAAGGCAAAAACTAAAAAAAAAACTAAAAACTAATAAAAAAACTAAAAAAGCTAAAAAACTAAAAAAACTAAAAAACTAAAAAAGGTAAAAAACAAAAAAAAACTAAAAACTAAAAAAGAAAAAACTAAAAAAAAGGAAAAAACTGAAAAATAAGAGAAAAAGAAAACTAAAAAAATATTAATAAATCTATATATATAAAAATAAGTTGTCTGTGTGTGGATCTGTGTGTGGATCAGGTGACGTCATGTTTGTCCGCATATGACGTCTGAATTATTTCACACTAATACAAAAGAAGAAAAAAAACTAAAAAAGGTAAAAACTACAAAAAAAACTAAAAAGAAAAAAAACTAAAAAAGCTAAAAAACTAAAAAAAACTAAAAAAAGGTAAAAAACTAAAAACTAAAAAAAAACTGAAAAAACTGAAAAAAGGCAAAAACTAAAAAAAAACTAAAAACTAATAAAAAAACTAAAAAAGCTAAAAAACTAAAAAAACTAAAAAACTAAAAAAGGTAAAAAACAAAAAAAAAACTAAAAACTAAAAAGAAAAAACTAAAAAAAAGGAAAAAACTGAAAAATAAGAGAAAAAGAAACTAAAAAAATATTAATAAATATAAAAAATATAAATATCTATCTTCTATATATATAAAAATAAGTTGTCTGTCTGTCTGTGGATGGATCAGGTGACGTCACCTGAAAAAACTGGATCAGGTGACGTCAAACTGAAAAAAACTAAAAAAAGGCAAAAACTACAAAAAAACTAAAAACTAATAAAAAAATAAAAAAGCTAAAAAACTAAAAAAACTAAAAAAAGGCAAAAACTACAAAAAAAACTAAAAACTAATAAAAAAAGCTAAAAAACTAAAAAAACTAAAAAAAGGCAAAAACTACAAAAAAAACTAAAAACTAATAAAAAAAATAAAAAGCTAAAAAACTAAAAAAACTAAAAAAACTAAAAAAAGGTTAAAAAACGAAAAAAACTAAAAACTAAAAAAAACTAAAAAAAAAGGAAAAAAACTGAAAAATAAGCTAAAATAAAGGGTAAAAACCAATAAAAAACTAAAAAAAAAACTGAAAAAACTAAAAAAGGCAAAAACTACAAAAAAAACTAAAAACTAATAAAAAAAAGTAAAAAAGCTAAAAACTAAAAAACTAAAAAACTAAAAAAAGGTAAAAAACTAAAAAAAAAAAAAAAAAAAACTAAAAAAAAGGAAAAAACTGAAAAATAAGCTAAAATAAAGGTAAAAACCAATAAAAAACTAAAAAGAAAAAAAGGAAAAAAGTAAAAAAAATTTTCATCTAAAAAACTAAAAAAACTAAAAAGGTAAAAACTAAAAGAACTAAAAAAGAAAAAATAAATGACGAAACTCAAAGAGAAAGCGACCAGGACAAAAGGAATGTTCGATTAGCAATCAACAAAGCACCGGGACACAGGGAGTATAATGACGACCAGGACATAAGTAAAAAAAAAAACTATCTATATATATAAAAATAAGTTGTCTGTGGATCTGTGGATCGTGGATCAGGTGACGTCACCTGAAAAACTGGATCAGGTGACGTCAAAACTGAAAAAAACTAAAAAAAGGCAAAACTACAAAAAAAACTAAAAACTAATAAAAAAAATAAAAAGCTAAAAAACTAAAAAAACTAAAAAAAGGCAAAAACTACAAAAAAAACTAAAAACTAATAAAAAGCTAAAAAACTAAAAAAACTAAAAAAAGGCAAAAACTACAAAAAAAAACTAAAAACTAATAAAAAAAATAAAAAAGCTAAAAAACTAAAAAACTAAAAAAACTAAAAAAAGGTAAAAAACTAAAAAAACTAAAAACAAAAAAAACTAAAAAAAAGGAAAAAAACTGAAAAATAAGCTAAAATAAAGGTAAAAACCATAAAAAACTAAAAAAAAAACTGAAAAAACTAAAAAAAAGGCAAAAACTACAAAAAAACTAAAAACTAATAAAAAAAGTAAAAACAGCTAAAAAACTAAAAAAACTAAAAAAACTAAAAAACTAAAAAAAGGTAAAAAACTAAAAAAAATAAAAAATAAAAAAAATAAAAAAAAAGAAAAAAACTGAAAAATAAGCTAACATAAAGGTAAAAACCAATAAAAAACTAAAAAGAAAAAAAGAAAAAAACTAAAAAAAATATTCATCTAAAAACACTAAAACAAACTAAAAAAGGTAAAAACTAAAAGAACTAAAAAAGAAAAAAATAAATGACGACACTCAAAGAGAAAGCGACCAGGACAAAAGGAATGTTCGATTAGCAATCAACAAAGCACCGGGACACAGGGAGTATAAATGACGACAGGACATAAGTAAAAAAAAAAATTAACAAAACTAAAAAGA
The DNA here is from genome assembly GCF_032884065.1 of Artemia franciscana. Classification (NCBI taxonomy): domain Eukaryota; kingdom Metazoa; phylum Arthropoda; class Branchiopoda; order Anostraca; family Artemiidae; genus Artemia; species Artemia franciscana. The sequence continues at coordinate 2,258 of NW_027063426.1, read as the reverse complement.
AGTTAAAACTACAAAAAAACTAAAAGAAAAAAAAACTAAAAACTAATAAAAAAACTAAAAAATCTAAAAATCTTAATAACTAAAAAAGAAAAAAAAAGGAAAAAAATAAAGGAGAAAAACAAAACTAAAAAACGAATGTATATACAGACCGGTACACCGGGATACAAATGACGACCGGGACACAGGGAATATAAATGACGACCGGGACACAGGGACACAACTACAACGGGGACACCGGGGGAAACAGGGGGATATAAATGACGACCGGGACAAAAAAACTAAAAAGAAAAAAAAACTAAAAACTAATAAAAAAACTAAAAAATCTAAAAATCTAAATAAGCTAAAAAAGAAAAAAAAGGAAAAAAAATAAAGGAGAAAAAACAAAACCTAAAAAACGAATGTATATACAGACCGGGACACCGGGATACAAATGACGACCGGGACACAGGGAATATAAATGACGACCGGGACACAGGGACACAACTACAACGGGGACACCGGGGGGAAACAGGGGGATGTAAATGACGACCGGGACACCGGGACAGGGAATGGTCGATTAGCAATCACCATCACAAAGCTCAAGGGCAATCATTAGAATCATGAGGTATAGATCTGAATACAGATTGTTTCCCATGGACCATTATATGTTGCATGTTCAAGAGTCGGTAAACCTGACAATCTATTATATGCAAAGACATGGGACAGCAAAGAATGTTGTATATTCGCAAGTTTTACGTAGTTAAAACCATATATATATATATATATATATATAATATATATATATATATATAATATTATATATATATATATATATATATATTAATATATATATATCTATATTCACAGGTGGGACATAGGGACACAACTACAATGGCGCGTAACTATATGGCGCGTAACGACTTACGCGCGCGGTGGGGCTTGGGGGGGGCGCGAAGCGCCCCCCACCAACTAGGTGTTGGGGTGGCGCGAAGCGCCACCCCAACAGCTAGTAAATATAATAAAAATAAGTTGTCTGTGTGTGGATCTGTGGATGGATCAGGTGACGTCATGTTTGTCCGCATAGACGTCTGAATTATTCACACTAATACAAAAGAAGAAAAAAATTAAAAAAGGTAAAAACTACAAAAAAAACTAAAAAGAAAAAAAAACTAAAAAAGCTAAAAAAAACTAAAAAAAACTAAAAAAAGGTAAAAATCTAATAACTACAAAAAAACTGGAAAAAAATAAAAAAAGGCAAAAACCTACAAAAAAAATAAAAACTAATAAAAAAACTAAAAAAGCTAAAAAACTAACAAAACTAAAAAAAACTAAAAAAAGGTAAAAAACTAAAGAAAACTAAAAACTAAAAATGACGACCGGGACACAGGGAATATAAATGACGACCGGGACACAGGAACACAACTACAATGGGGACGCCGGGGGGCACAGGGGGATATAAATGACGACCGGGACACCGGGATACAAGGAATATAAATGACGCCCGGGACACTCAAAGAGAAATCACAGACTGGAACACCGGGACACAAATGACGACCGGGACATAGGGAATATAAATGACGACCGGGACACAGGGACATAACTACAAAGGGGACGCCGGGGAGCACAGGGGGGATATATAAATGACGATGGCGACTCAGGGAATGGTCGATTAGCAATCACCATCAACAAAGCTCAAGGGCAATCATTAGAATCATGAGGTATAGATCTGAATACGGATTGTTTTCCCATGGACCATTATATGTTGCATGTTCAAGAGTCGGTAAACCTGACAATCTATTTATATGCACAGACAATGGGACAGCAAAGAATGTTGTATATTCGCAAGTTTTACGTAGTTAAAAACATATATATATATATATATATATATATATATATATATATATAATATATATATATATATATATTAACTAATATGGCGCGTAACGACTTACGCGCGCGGGGGGGCTTTTGGGGGGGCGCGAAGCGCCCCCACCAACTAGGTGTTGGGGTGGCGCGAAGCGCCACCCCAACAGCTAGTATATATATAAAAATAAGTTGTTTGTGTGTTATGTCTGTCTGTTTGTCTGTCGAGTGACGTCATGTCCTCTTGCCGTCATGTTGTCATGAAGTTAGTTGTCATTATGTTTGTTATGACGATGACGTCATTAAAAGTATTTAAGAAAATCGTTCAAAGACAAATTTTTAATTGTAAGAAGATCGTGGACGGAAAAATATTTCATCGTAAAATGACTGAAGACCTACAAGGCAACAGACACACA
>NW_027063425.1:0-35760 GCF_032884065.1 Artemia franciscana | reverse complement strand
GGTAAAGAATGTGATTAAAGGCTCTTTTCCTATGTCAAAAGTTTTAGTTTTCGAGGGTAATAGTTACGTATGTTGAAAAAATGAAGATATTAGACTATTTTATGATTGCACATGGTAAAGAAAGTGCTTAAAGGCTCTTTTCCTATTTCAAAAGTTTTCGTTTTCGAGGGTAATAGCTACGTATGGTGGAAAAATGAAGATATTATACTATTTTATGATTGCACATGGTAAAGAATGTGATTAAAGGCTCTTTTCCTATGTCAAAAGTTTAGTTTTCGAGGGTAATAGCTACGTATGTTGAAAAAATGAAGATAATAGACTATTTTATAATGCAAATGGTAACGAATGTGATTAAAGGCTCTTTTCCTATGGCAAAAGTTTTCGTTTTCGAGGGTAATAGCTTACGTATGTTGGAAAAATGAAGATATTAGACTATTTTATGATTGCACATGGTAAAGAATGTGATTAAAGGCTCTTTTCCTATGTCAAAAGTTTCAGTTTTCGAGGGTAATAGCTACGTATGTTGGAAAAAATGAAGATATTAGACTATTTTATGATTGCACATGGTAAAGAAAGTGCTTAAGGGCTCTTTTCCTATTTCAAAAGTTTTAGTTTTCGAGGGTAATAGCTACGTATGTTGAAAAAAATGAAGATATTAGACTATTTTCTGATTGCAAATGGTAAAGAATGTGATTAAAGGCTCTTTTCCTATTTCAAAAGTTTTCGTTTTCGAGGGTAATAGCTACGTATGTTGGAAAAATGAAGATATTAGACTATTTTATGATTGCAATGGTAAAGAATGTGATTAAAGGCTCTTTTCCTATGTCAAAAGTTTTAGTTTTCGAGGGTAATAGTTACGTATGTTGAAAAAATGAAGATATTAGACTATTTTATAATTGCAAATGGTAACGAATGTGATTAAAGGCTCTTTTCCTATGTCAAAAGTTTTAGTTTTCGAGGGTAATAGCTACGTATGTTGAAAAAATGAAGATATTAGACTATTTTATGATTGCACATGGTAAAGAATATGATTAAAGGCTCTTTTCCTATTTCAAAGTTTAAGTTTTCGAGGGTAATAGCTACGTATGTTGGAAAAATGAAGATATTAGACTATTTTATGATTGCACATGGTAAAGAATGTGCTTAAAGGCTCTTTTCCTATGGCAAAAGTTTTCGTTTTCGAGGGTAATAGCTACGTATGTTGGAAAAATGAAGATATTAGACTATTTTATGATTGCACATGGTAAAGAATGTGATTAAAGGCTCTTTTCCTATGTCAAAAGTTTTAGTTTTCGAGGGTAATAGCTACGTATGTTGGAAAAATGAAGATATTTGATTATTTTATGATTGCACATGGTAAAGAAAGTGCTTAAAGGCTCTTTTCCTTTTTCAAAAGTTTTCGTTTTCGAGCGTAATAGCTACGTATGTTGGAAAAATGAAGATATCATACTATTTTATGATTGCAAATGGTAAACAATGTGATTAAAGGCTCTTTTCCTATGTCAAAAGTTTTAGTTTTCGAGGGTAATAGCTACGTATGTTGAAAAAATGAAGATATTAGACTATTTTATAATTGCAATTGGTAACGAATGTGATTAAAGGCTCTTTTCCTATGTCAAAAGTTTTAGTTTTCGAGGGTAATAGCTACATATGTTGAAAAAATGAAGATATTAGACTATTTTATGATTGCACATGGTAAGGAATGTGATTAAAGGCTCTTTCCTATTTCAAAAGTTAAGTTTTCGAGGGTAATAGCTACGTATGTTGGAAAAATGAAGATATTAGACTATTTTATGATTGCACATGGTAAAGAATGTGCTTAAAGGCTCTTTTCCTATGGCAAAAGTTTTCGTTTTCGAGGGTAATAGCTACGTATGTGGAAAAATGAAGATATTAGACTATTTTATGATTGCACATGGTAAAGAATGTGATTAAAGGCTCTTTTCCTATGTCAAAAGTTTTAGTTTTCGAGGGTAATAGCTACGTATGTTGGAAAAATGAAGATATTAGACTATTTTATGATTGCACATGGTAAAGAAAGTGCTTAAGGGCTCTTTTCCTATTTCAAAAGTTTTAGTTTTCGAGGGTAATAGCTACGTATGTTGAAAAATGAAGATATTAGACTATTTCTGATTGCAAATGGTAAAGAATGTGATTAAAGGCTCTTTCCTATTTCAAAAGTTTTCGTTTTCGAGGGTAATAGCTACGTATGTTGGAAAAATGAAGATATTAGACTATTTTATGATTGCAAATTGTAAAGAATGTGATTAAAGGCTCTTTTCCTATGTCAAAAGTTTTAGTTTTCGAGGGTAATAGCTACGTATGTTGGAAAAATGAAGATATTAGACTATTTTATAATTGCACATGGTAAAGAATGTGATTAAAGGCTCTTTTCCTGTGGCAAAAGTTTTAGTTTTCGAGGGCAATAGCTACGTATGTTGAAAAAATGAAGATATTAGACTATTTTATGATTGCACATGGTAAAGAATGTGATTAAAGGCTCTTTTCCCTATGTCAAAAGTTTTAGTTTTTGAGGGTAATAGCTACGTATGTTGGAAAAATGAAGATATTAGACTATTTTATGATTGCACATGGTAAAGAAAGTGATAAAAGGCTCTTTTCCTATTTCAAAAGTTTTAGTTTTCGAGGGTAAAAGCTACGTATGTTGAAAAAATGAAGATATTAGACTATTTTATGATTGCAAATGGTAAAGAATGTGATTAAAGGCTCTTTTCCTATGTCAAAAGTTTTAGTTTACGAGGGTAATAGCTACGTATGTTGAAAAAATGAAGATATTAGACTATTTTATGATTGCACATGGTAAAGAATATGAATAAAGGCTCTTTTCCTATGGCAAAAGTTTTCGTTTTCGAGGGTAATAGCTACGTATGTTGGAAAAATGAAGATATTAGACTATTTTATGATTGCACATGGTAAAGAAAGTGCTTAAAGGCGCTTTTCCTATTTCAAAAGTTTTAGTTTTCGAGGGTAATAGCTACGTATGTTGAAAAAATGAAGATATTAGACTATTTTATAATTGCAAATGGTAACGAATGTGATTAAAGGCTCTTTTCCTATGTCAAAAGTTTTAGTTTTTGAGGGTAATAGCTACGTATGTTGAAAAAATGAAGATATTAGACTATTTTATGATTGCACATGGTAAAGAATGTGATTAAAGGCTCTTTTCCTATTTCAAAAGTTTAAGTTTTCGAGGGTAATAGCTACGTATGTTGGAAAAATGAAGATATTAGACTATTTTATGATTGCACATGGTAAAGAATGTGCTTAAAGGCTCTTTTCCTATGGTAAAAGTTTTCGTTTTCGAGGGTAATAGCTACGTATGTTGGAAAAATGAAGATATTAGACTATTTTATGATTGCACATGGTAAAGAATGTGATTAAAGGCTCTTTTCCTATGTCAAAAGTTTTAGTTTTTGAGGGTAATAGCTACGTATGTTGAAAAAATGAAGATATTAGACTATTTTATGATTGCAAATGGTAAAAAATGTGATTAAAGGCTCTTTTCCTATGTCAAAAGTTTTAGTTTTCGATGGTAATAGCTACGTATGTTGAAAAATGAAGATATTAGACTATTTTATGATTGCAAATGGTAAAGAATGTGATTAAAGGCTCTTTTCCTATGTCAAAAGTTTTAGTTTTCGAGGGTAATAGCTACGTATGTTGAAAAAATGAAGATATTAGACTATCTTATGATTGCACATGGTAAAGAAAGTGCTTAAAGGCTCTTTTCCTATGGCAAAAGTTTTCGTTTTCGAGGGTAATAGCTACGTATGTTGGAAAAATGAAGATATTAGACTATTTTATGATTGCACATGGTAAAGAATGTGATTAAAGGCTCTTTTCCTATGTCAAAAGTTTTAGTTTTCGAGGGTAATAGCTACGTATGTTGGAAAAATGAAGATATTAGACTATTTTATGATTGCACATGGTAAAGAAAGTGCTTAAAGGCTCTTTTCCTATTTCAAAAGTTTTAGTTTTCGAGGGTAATAGCTACGTATGTTGAAAAAATGAAGATATTAGACTATTTTATGATTGCAAATGGTAAAGAATGTGATTAAAGGCTCTTTTCCTATTTCAAAAGTTTCGTTTTCGAGGGTAATAGCTACGTATGTTGGAAAAATGAAGATATTAGACTATTTTATGATTGCACATGGTAAAGAATGTGATTAAAGGCTCTTTTCCTATGTCAAAAGTTTTAGTTTTCGAGGGTAATAGCTACGTATGTTGAAAAAATGAAGATATTAGACTATTTTATGATTGCAAATGGTAAAGAATGTGATTAAAGGCTCTTTTCCTATGTCAAAAGTTTTAGTTTTCGAGGGTAATAGCTACGTATGTTGAAAAAATGAAGATATTAGACTATTTTATGATTGCAAATGGTAAAGAATGTGATTAAAGGCTCTTTTCCTTTGTCAAAAGTTTTAGTTTTCGAGGGTAATAGCTACGTATGTTGAAAAAACGAAGATATTAGACTATTTTATGATTGCAAATGGTAAAGAATGTGATTAAAGGCTCTTTTCCTATTTCAAAAGTTTTCGTTTTCGAGGGTAATAGCTACGTATGTTGGAAAAATGAAGATATTATACTATTTTATGATTGCACATGGTAAAGAATGTGATTAAAGGCTCTTTTCCTATGTCAAAAGTTTTAGTTTTCGAGGGTAATAGCTACGTATGTTGAAAAAATGAAGATATTAGACTATTTTATAATTGAAAATGGTAACGAATGTGATTAAAGGCTCTTTCCTATGTCAAAAGTTTTAGTTTTCGAGGATAATAGCTACGTATGTTGAAAAAATGAAGATATTAGACTATTTTATGATTGCACATGGTAAAGAATGTGCTTAAAGGCTCTTTTCCTATGGCAAAAGTTTTCGTTTTCGAGGGTAATAGCTACGTATGTTGGAAAAATGAAGATATTAGACTATTTTATGATTGCACATGGTAAAGAATGTGATTAAAGGCTCTTTTCTATGTCAAAAGTTTTAGTTTTCGAGGGTAATAGCTACGTATGTTGGAAAAATGAAGATATTAGACTATTTTATGATTGCACATGGTAAAGAAAGTGCTTAAAGGCTCTTTTCCTATTTCAAAAGTTTTAGTTTTCGAGGGTAATAGCTACGTATGTTGAAAAAATGAAGATATTAGACTATTTTCTGATTGCAAATGGTAAAGAATGTGATTAAAGGCTCTTTTCCTATTTCAAAAGTTTTCGTTTTTGAGGGTAATAGCTACGTATGTTGGAAAAATGAAGATATTAGACTATTTTATGATTGCAAATGGTAAAGAATGTGATTAAAGGCTCTTTTCCTATGTCAAAAGTTTTAGTTTTCGAGGGTAATAGCTAAGTATGCTGGAAAAATGAAGATATTAGACTATTTTATAATTGCACATGGTAAAGAATGTGATTAAAGGCTCTTTTCCTATGGCAAAAGTTTTAGTTTTCGAGGGTAATAGCTACGTATGTTGAAAAAATGAAGATATTAGACTATTTTATGATTGCACATGGTAAAGAATGTGATTAAAGGCTCTTTTCCTATGTCAAAAGTTTTAGTTTTCGAGGGTAATAGCTACGTATGTTGGAAAAATGAAGATATTAGACTATTTTATGATTGCACATGGTTAAAGAAAGTGCTTAAAGCTCTTTTCCTATTTCAAAAGTTTTAGTTTTCGAGGGTAATAGCTACGTATGTTGGAAAAATGAAGATATTAGACTATTTTATGATTGCACATGGTAAAGAATGTGATTAAAGGCTCTTTTCCTATGTCAAAAGTTTTAGTTTTCGAGGGTAATAGCTACGTATGTTGAAAAAATGAAGATATTAGACTATTTTATGATTGCACATGGTAAAGAATGTGATTAAAGGCTCTTTTCCTATGTCAAAAGTTTTAGTTTTCGAGGGTAATAGCTACGTATGTTGAAAAAATGAAGATATTAGACTATTTTATGATTGCACATGGTAAAGAATGTGCTTAAAGGCTCTTTTCCTATTTCAAAAGTTTTCGTTTTCGAGGGTAATAGCTACGTATGTTGGAAAAATGAAGATATTAGACTATTTTATGATTGCACATGGTAAAGAATGTGATTAAAGGCTCTTTTCCTATGTCAAAGTTTTAGTTTTCGAGGGTAATAGCTACGTATGTTGAAAAATGAAGATATTAGACTATTTTATGATTGCAAATGGTAAAGAATGTGATTAAAGGCTCTTTTCCTATGTCAAAAGTTTTAGTTTTCGAGGGTAATAGCTACGTATGTTGAAAAAATGAAGATATTAGACTATTTTATGATTGCACATGGTAAAGAATGTGCTTAAAGGCTCTTTTCCTATGGCAAAAGTTTTCGTTTTCGAGGGTAATAGCTACGTATGTTGGAAAAAATGAAGATATTAGACTATTTTATGATTGCATATGGTAAAGAAAGTGCTTAAAGGCTCTTTTCCTATTTCAAAAGTTTTAGTTTTCGAGGGTAATAGCTACGTATGTTGAAAAAATGAAGATATTAGACTATTTTATGATTGCAAATGGTAAAGAATGTGATTAAAGGCTCTTTTCCTATTTCAAAAGTTTTCGTTTTCGAGGGTAATAGCTACGTATGTTGTAAAAATGAAGATATTAGACTATTTTATGATTGCACATGGTAAAGAATGTGATTAAAGGCTCTTTTCCTATGTCAAAAGTTTTAGTTTTCGAGGGTATTAGCTACGTATGTTGAAAAAATGAAGATATTAGACTATTTTATGATTGCAAATGGTAAAGAATGTGATTAAAGGCTCTTTTCCTATGTCAAAAGTTTTAGTTTTCGAGGGTAATAGCTACGTATGTTGGAAAAAATGAAGATATTAGACTATTTTATGATTGCAAATGGTAAAGAATGTGATTAAAGGCTCTTTTCCTATGTCAAAAGTTTAGTTTTCGAGGGTAATAGCTACGTATGTTGGAAAAATGAAGATATTAGACTATTTTATGATTGCACATGGTAAAGAAAGTGCTTAAAGGCTCTTTTCCTATTTCAAAAGTTTTAGTTTTCGAGGGTAATAGCTACGTATGTTGAAAAAATGAAGATATTAGACTATTTTATGATTGCAAATGGTAAAGAATGTGATTAAAGGCTCTTTTCCTATGTCAAAAGTTTTCGTTTTCGAGGGTAATAGCTACGTATGTTGGAAAAATGAAGATATTAGACTATTTTATGATTGCAAATGGTAAAGAATGTGATTAAAGGCTCTTTTCCTATGTCAAAAGTTTTAGTTTTCGAGGGTAATAGCTACGTATGTTGGAAAAATGAAGATATTAGACTATTTTATGATTGCACATGGTAAAGAATGTGATTAAAGGCTCTTTTCCTATTTCAAAAGTTTTAGTTTTCGAGGGTAATAGCTACGTATGTTGAAAAAATGAAGATATTAGACTATTTTATGATTGCACATGGTAAAGAATGTGATTAAAGGCTCTTTTCCTATTTCAAAAGTTTTAGTTTTCGAGGGTAATAGCTACGTATGTTGGAAAAATGAAGATATTAGACTATTTTATGATTGCACATGGTAAAGAATGTGATTAAAGGCTCTTTTCCTATGTCAAAAGTTTTAGTTTTCGAGGGTAATAGCTACGTATGTTGAAAAAATGAAGATATTAGACTATTTTATGATTGCAAATGGTAAAGAATGTGATTAAAGGCTCTTTTCCTATGTCAAAAGTTTTAGTTTTCGAGGGTAATAGCTACGTATGTTGAAAAAATGAAGATATTAGACTATTTTATGATTGCAAATGGTAAAGAATGTGATTAAAGGCTCTTTTCCTATGTCAAAAGTTTTAGTTTTCGAGGGTAATAGCTACGTATGTTGAAAAAATGAAGATATTAGACTATTTTATGATTGCACATGGTAAAGAATGTGATTAAAGGCTCTTTTCCTATTCAAAAGTTTTAGTTTTCGAGGGTAATAGCTACGTATGTTGAAAAAATGAAGATATTAGACTATTTTATGATTGCAAATGGTAAAGAATGTGATTAAAGGCTCTTTTCCTATGTCAAAAGTTTTAGTTTTCGAGGGTAATAGCTACGTATGTTGAAAAAATGAAGATATTAGACTATTTTATGATTGCAAATGGTAAAGAATGTGATTAAAGGCTCTTTTCCTATGTCAAAAGTTTTAGTTTTCGAGGGTAATAGCTACGTATGTTGGAAAAATGAAGATATTAGACTATTTTATGATTGCACATGGTAAAGAATGTGCTTAAAGGCTCTTTTCCTATGTCAAAAGTTTTAGTTTTCGAGGGTAATAGCTACGTATGTTGAAAAATGAAGATATTAGACTATTTTATGATTGCAATGGTAAAGAATGTGATTAAAGGCTCTTTTCCTATTTCAAAAGTTTTAGTTTTCGAGGGTAATAGCTACGTATGTTGAAAAAATGAAGATATTAGACTATTTTATAATTGCAAATGGTAAAGAATGTGATTAAAGGCTCTTTTCCTATGTCAAAAGTTTTAGTTTTCGAGGGTAATAGCTACGTATGTTGAAAAATGAAGATATTAGACTATTTTATGATTGCACATGGTAAAGAATGTGATTAAAGGCTCTTTTCCTATTCAAAAGTTTTAGTTTTCGAGGGTAATAGCTACGTATGTTGAAAAATGAAGATATTAGACTATTTTATGATTGCACATGGTAAAGAATGTGATTAAAGGCTCTTTTCCTATGTCAAAAGTTTTAGTTTTCGAGGGTAATAGCTACGTATGTTGGAAAAATGAAGATATTATACTATTTTATGATTGCACATGGTAAAGAATGTGATTAAAGGCTCTTTTCCTATGTCAAAAGTTTTAGTTTTCGAGGGTAATAGCTACGTATGTTGAAAAAATGAAGATATTAGACTATTTTATAATTGCAAATGGTAACGAATGTGATTAAAGGCTCTTTTCCTATGTCAAAAGTTTTAGTTTTCGAGGGTAATAGCTACGTATGTTGAAAAAATGAAGATATTAGACTATTTTATGATTGCAAATGGTAAAGAATGTGATTAAAGGCTCTTTTCCTATGTCAAAAGTTTTAGTTTTCGAGGGTAATAGCTACGTATGTTGAAAAAAATGAAGATATTAGACTATTTTATGATTGCACATGGTAAAGAATGTTCTTAAAGGCTCTTTTCCTATGGCAAAAGTTTTCGTTTTCGAGGGTAATAGCTACGTATGTTGGAAAAATGAAGATATTAGACTATTTTATGATTGCACATGGTAAAGAATGTGATTAAAGGCTCTTTTCCTATTTCAAAAGTTTTAGTTTTCGAGGGTAATAGCTACGTATGTTGGAAAAATGAAGATATTAGACTATTTTATGATTGCACATGGTAAAGAATGTGCTTAAAGGCTCTTTTCCTATTTCAAAAGTTTTCGTTTTCGAGGGTAATAGCTACGTATGTTGGAAAAATGAAGATATTAGACTATTTTATGATTGCACATGGTAAAGAATGTGATTAAAGGCTCTTTTCCTATGTCAAAAGTTTTAGTTTTCGAGGGTAATAGCTACGTATGTTGAAAAAATGAAGATATTAGACTATTTTATGATTGCAAATGGTAAAGAATGTGATTAAAGGCTCTTTTCCTATGTCAAAAGTTTTAGTTTTCGAGGGTAATAGCTACGTATGTTGGAAAAATGAAGATATTAGACTATTTTATGATTGCACATGGTAAAGAATGTGATTAAAGGCTCTTTTCCTATGCAAAAGTTTTAGTTTTCGAGGGTAATAGCTACGTATGTTGGAAAAAATGAAGATATTAGACTATTTTATGATTGCACATGGTAAAGAATGTGATTAAAGGCTCTTTTCCTATGTCAAAAGTTTTAGTTTTCGAGGGTAATAGCTACGTATGTTGGAAAAATGAAGATATTAGACTATTTTATGATTGCACATGGTAAAGAATGTGCTTAAAGGCTCTTTTCCTATTTCAAAAGTTTTAGTTTTCGAGGGTAATAGCTACGTATGTTGGAAAAATGAAGATATTAGACTATTTTATGATTGCACATGGTAAAGAATGTGATTAAAGGCTCTTTTCCTATGTCAAAAGTTTTAGTTTTCGAGGGTAATAGCTACGTATGTTGAAAAAATGAAGATATTAGACTATTTTATGATTGCAAATGGTAAAGAATGTGATTAAAGGCTCTTTTCCTATGTCAAAAGTTTTAGTTTTCGAGGGTAATAGCTACGTATGTTGAAAAAATGAAGATATTAGACTATTTTATGATTGCACATGGTAAAGAATGTGATTAAAGGCTCTTTTCCTATGTCAAAAGTTTTAGTTTTCGAGGGTAATAGCTACGTATGTTGGAAAAATGAAGATATTAGACTATTTTATGATTGCACATGGTAAAGAATGTGATTAAAGGCTCTTTTCCTATCAAAAGTTTTAGTTTTCGAGGGTAATAGCTACGTATGTTGAAAAAATGAAGATATTAGACTATTTTATGATTGCACATGGTAAAGAATGTGATTAAAGGCTCTTTTCCTATGTCAAAAGTTTTAGTTTTCGAGGGTAATAGCTACGTATGTTGGAAAAATGAAGATATTAGACTATTTTATGATTGCACATGGTAAAGAATGTGATTAAAGGCTCTTTTCCTATTTCAAAAGTTTTAGTTTTCGAGGGTAATAGCTACGTATGTTGAAAAAATGAAGATATTAGACTATTTTATGATTGCAAATGGTAAAGAATGTGATTAAAGGCTCTTTTCCTATGTCAAAAGTTTTAGTTTTCGAGGGTAATAGCTACGTATGTTGAAAAAATGAAGATATTAGACTATTTTATGATTGCAAATGGTAAAGAATGTGATTAAAGGCTCTTTTCCTATGTCAAAAGTTTTAGTTTTCGAGGGTAATAGCTACGTATGTTGAAAAAATGAAGATATTAGACTATTTTATGATTGCACATGGTAAAGAATGTGCTTAAAGGCTCTTTTCCTATCAAAAGTTTTAGTTTTCGAGGGTAATAGCTACGTATGTTGAAAAAATGAAGATATTAGACTATTTTATGATTGCACATGGTAAAGAATGTGCTTAAAGGCTCTTTTCCTATGGCAAAAGTTTTAGTTTTCGAGGGTAATAGCTACGTATGTTGGAAAAATGAAGATATTAGACTATTTTATGATTGCACATGGTAAAGAATGTGATTAAAGGCTCTTTTCCTATTTCAAAAGTTTTAGTTTTCGAGGGTAATAGCTACGTATGTTGGAAAAATGAAGATATTAGACTATTTTATGATTGCACATGGTAAAGAATGTGATTAAAGGCTCTTTTCCTATTTCAAAAGTTTTAGTTTTCGAGGGTAATAGCTACGTATGTTGAAAAAATGAAGATATTAGACTATTTTATGATTGCAAATGGTAAAGAATGTGATTAAAGGCTCTTTTCCTATGTCAAAAGTTTTAGTTTTCGAGGGTAATAGCTACGTATGTTGAAAAATGAAGATATTAGACTATTTTATGATTGCAATGGTAAAGAATGTGATTAAAGGCTCTTTTCCTATGTCAAAAGTTTTAGTTTTCGAGGGTAATAGCTACGTATGTTGGAAAAATGAAGATATTAGACTATTTTATGATTGCACATGGTAAAGAAAGTGCTTAAAGGCTCTTTTCCTATTTCAAAAGTTTTAGTTTTCGAGGGTAATAGCTACGTATGTTGAAAAAATGAAGATATTAGACTATTTTATGATTGCAAATGGTAAAGAATGTGATTAAAGGCTCTTTTCCTATGTCAAAAGTTTTAGTTTTCGAGGGTAATAGCTACGTATGTTGGAAAAATGAAGATATTAGACTATTTTATGATTGCACATGGTAAAGAATGTGATTAAAGGCTCTTTTCCTATGTCAAAAGTTTTAGTTTTCGAGGGTAATAGCTACGTATGTTGAAAAATGAAGATATTAGACTATTTTATGATTGCACATGGTAAAGAATGTGCTTAAAGGCTCTTTTCCTATTTCAAAAGTTTTAGTTTTCGAGGGTAATAGCTACGTATGTTGAAAAAATGAAGATATTAGACTATTTTATGATTGCACATGGTAAAGAATGTGATTAAAGGCTCTTTTCCTATGTCAAAAGTTTTAGTTTTCGAGGGTAATAGCTACGTATGTTGAAAAAATGAAGATATTAGACTATTTTATGATTGCACATGGTAAAGAATGTGATTAAAGGCTCTTTTCCTATGTCAAAAGTTTTAGTTTTCGAGGGTAATAGCTACGTATGTTGGAAAAATGAAGATATTAGACTATTTTATGATTGCACATGGTAAAGAAAGTGCTTAAAGGCTCTTTTCCTATTTCAAAAGTTTTAGTTTTCGAGGGTAATAGCTACGTATGTTGAAAAAATGAAGATATTAGACTATTTTATGATTGCAAATGGTAAAGAATGTGATTAAAGGCTCTTTTCCTATGTCAAAAGTTTTAGTTTTCGAGGGTAATAGCTACGTATGTTGGAAAAATGAAGATATTAGACTATTTTATGATTGCACATGGTAAAGAAAGTGCTTAAAGGCTCTTTTCCTATTTCAAAAGTTTTAGTCTTCGAGGGTAATAGCTACGTATGTTGAAAAAATGAAGATATTAGACTATTTTATGATTGCAAATGGTAAAGAATGTGATTAAAGGCTCTTTTCCTATGTCAAAAGTTTTAGTTTTCGAGGGTAATAGCTACGTATGTTGAAAAAATGAAGATATTAGACTATTTTATGATTGCAAATGGTAAAGAATGTGATTAAAGGCTCTTTTCCTATGTCAAAAGTTTTAGTTTTCGAGGGTAATAGCTACGTATGTTGAAAAAATGAAGATATTAGACTATTTTATGATTGCACATGGTAAAGAATGTGCTTAAAGGCTCTTTTCCTATCAAAAGTTTTCGTTTTCGAGGGTAATAGCTACGTATGTTGGAAAAATGAAGATATTAGACTATTTTATGATTGCACATGGTAAAGAAAGTGCTTAAAGGCTCTTTTCCTATTTCAAAAGTTTTAGTTTTCGAGGGTAATAGCTACGTATGTTGAAAAAATGAAGATATTAGACTATTTTATGATTGCAAATGGTAAAGAATGTGATTAAAGGCTCTTTTCCTATTTCAAAAGTTTTCGTTTTCGAGGGTAATAGCTACGTATGTTGGAAAAATGAAGATATTAGACTATTTTATGATTGCACATGGTAAAGAATGTGATTAAAGGCTCTTTTCTTATGTCAAAAGTTTTAGTTTTCGAAGGTAATAGCTACGTATGTTGAATAAATGAAGATATTAGACTATTTTATGATTGCAAATGGTAAAGAATGTGATTAAAGGCTCTTTTCCTATGTCAAAAGTTTTAGTTTTCGAGGGTAATAGCTACGTATGTTGAAAAAATGAAGATATTAGATTATTTTATGATTGCAAACGGTAAAGAATGTGATTAAAGGCTCTTTTCCTATGTCAAAAGTTTTACTTTTCGAGGGTAATAGCTACGTATGTTGAAAAAATGAAGATATTAGACTATTTTATAATTGCAAATGGTAACGAATGTGATTAAAGGCTCTTTTCCTATGTCAAAAGTTTTAGTTTTCGAGGGTAATAGCTACGTATGTTGAAAAAAATGAAGATATTAGACTGTTTTATAATTGCAAATGGTAACGAATGTGATTAAAGGCTCTTTTCCTATGTCAAAAGTTTTAGTTTTCGAGGGTAATAGCTACGTATGTTGAAAAAATGAAGATATTAGACTATTTTATGATTGCACATGGTAAAGAATGTTATTAAAGGCTCTTTTCCTATTTCAAAAGTTTAAGTTTTCGAGGGTAATAGCTACGTATGTTGGAAAAATGAAGATATTAGACTATTTTATGATTGCACATGGTAAAGAATGTGCTTAAAGGCTCTTTTCCTATGGCAAAAGTTTTCGTTTTCGAGGGTAATAGCTACGTATGTTGGAAAAATGAAGATATTAGACTATTTTATGATTGCACATGGTAAAGAATGTGATTAAAGGCTCTTTTTCTATGTAAAAAGTTTTAGTTTTCGAGGGTAATAGCTACGTATGTTGGAAAAATGAAGATATTAGACTATTTTATGATTGCACATGGTAAAGAAAGTGCTTAAAGGCTCTTTTCCTATTTCAAAAGTTTTAGTTTTCGAGGGTAATAGCTACGTATGTTGAAAAAATGAAGATATTAGACTATTTTCTGATTGCAAATGGTAAAGAATGTGATTAAAGGCTCTTTTCCTATTTCAAAAGTTTTCGTTTTCGAGGGTAATAGCTACGTATGTTGGAAAAATGAAGATATTAGACTATATTATGATTGCAAATGGTAAAGAATGTGATTAAAGGCTCTTTTCCTATGTCAAAAGTTTTAGTTTTCGAGGGTAATAGCTACGTATGTTGGAAAAATGAAGATATTAGACTATTTTATAATTGCACATGGTAAAGAATGTGATTAAAGGCTCTTTTCCTATGGCAAAAGTTTTAGTTTTCGAGGGTAATAGCTACGTATGTTGAAAAAATGAAGATATTAGACTAATTTATGATTGCACATGGTAAAGAATGTGATTAAAGGCTCTTTTCCTATGTCAAAAGTTTTAGTTTTCGAGGGTAATAGCTACGTATGTTGGAAAAATGAAGATATTAGACTATTTTATGATTGCACATGGTAAAGAAAGTGCTTAAAGGCTCTTTTCCTATTTCAAAAGTTTTAGTTTTCGAGGGTAATAGCTACGTATGTTGAAAAAATGAAGATATTAGACTATTTTATGATTGCAAATGGTAAAGAATGTGATTAAAGGCTCTTTTCCTATGTCAAAAGTTTTAGTTTTCGAGGGTAATAGCTACGTATGTTGAAAAAATGAAGATATTAGACTATTTTATGATTGCACATGGTAAAGAATGTGATTAAAGGCTCTTTTCCTATGTCAAAAGTTTTAGTTTTCGAGGGTAATAGCTATGTATGTTGAAAAAATGAAGATATTAGACTATTTTATGATTGCAAATGGTAAAGAATGTGATTAAAGGCTCTTTTCCTATGTCAAAAGTTTTAGTTTTCGAGGGTAATAGCTACGTATGTTGAAAAAATGAAGATATTAGACTATTTTATGATCGCAAATGGTAAAGAATGTGATTAAAGGCTCTTTTCCTATGTCAAAAGTTTTAGTTTTCGAGGGTAATAGCTACGTATGTTGAAAAAATGAAGATATTAGACTATTTTATGATTGCAAATGGTAAAGAATGTGATTAAAGGCTCTTTTCCTATTTCAAAAGTTTTCGTTTTCGAGGGTAATAGCTACGTAAGTTGGAAAAATTAAGATATTATACTATTTTATGATTGCACATGGTAAAGAATGTGATTAAAGGCTCTTTTCCTATGTCAAAAGTTTTAGTTTTCGAGGGTAATAGCTACGTATGTTGAAAAAATGAAGATATTAGACTATTTTATGATTGCAAATGGTAAAGAATGTGATTAAAGGCTCTTTTCCTATGTCAAAAGTTTTAGTTTTCGAGGGTAATACCTACGTATGTTGAAAAAATGAAGATATTAGACTATTTTATAATTGCAAATGGTAACGAATGTGATTAAAGGCTCTTTTCCTATGTCAAAAGTTTTAGTTTTCGAGGGTAATAGCTACGTATGTTGAAAAAATGAAGATATTAGACTATTTTATGATTGCACATGGTAAAGAATGTGATTAAAGGCTCTTTTCCTATTTCAAAAGTTTAAGTTTTCGAGGGTATAGCTACGTATGTTGGAAAAATGAAGATATTAGACTATTTTATGATTGCACATGGTAAAGAATGTGCTTAAAGGCTCTTTTCCTATGGCAAAAGTTTTCGTTTTCGAGGGTAATAGCTACGTATGTTGGAAAAATGAAGATATTAGACTATTTTATGATTGCACATGGTAAAGAATGTGATTAAAGGCTCTTTTCCTATGTCAAAAGTTTTAGTTTTTTAGGGTAATAGCTACGTATGTTGGAAAAATGAAGATATTAGATTATTTTATGATTGCACATGGTAAAGAAAGTGCTTAAAGGCTCTTTTCCTATTTCAAAAGTTTTAGTTTTCGAGGGTAATAGCTACGTATGTTGAAAAAATGAAGATATTAGACTATTTTATAATTGCAAATGGTAACGAATGTGATTAAAGGCTCTTTTCCTATTTCAAAAGTTTTCGTTTTCGAGGCTAATAGCTACGTATGTTGAAAAATGAAGATATTAGACTATTTTATAATTGCAAATGGTAACGAATGTGATTAAAGGCTCTTTTCCTATGTCAAAAGTTTTAGTTTTCGAGGGTAATAGCTACGTATGTTGAAAAAATGAAGATATTAGACTATTTTATAATTGCAAATGGTAACGAATGTGATTAAAGGCTCTTTTCCTATGTCAAAAGTTTTAGTTTTCGAGGGTAATAGCTACGTATGTTGAAAAAATGAAGATATTAGACTATTTTATGATTGCAAATGGTAAAGAATGTGATTAAAGGCTCTTTTCCTATTTCAAAAGTTTTCGTTTTCGAGGGTAATAGCTACTTATGTTGGAAAAATGAAGATATTAGACTATTTTATGATTGCACATGGTAAAGAATGTGATTAAAGGCTTTTTTCCTATGTCAAAAGTTTTAGTTTTCGAGGGTAATAGCTACGTACGTTGAAAAAATGAAGATATTAGACTATTTTATGATTGCACATGGTAAAGAAAGTGCTTAAAGGCTCTTTTCCTATTTCAAAAGTTTTAGTTTTCGAGGGTAATAGCTAGGTATGTTGAAAAAATGAAGATATTAGACTATTTTATGATTGCAAATGGTAAAGAATGTGATTAAAGGCTCTTTTCCTATGTCAAAAGTTTTAGTTTTCGAGGGTAATAGCTACGTATGTTGAAAAAATGAAGATATTAGACTATTTTATGATTGCAAACGGTAAAGAATGTGATTAAAGGCTCTTTTCCTATGTCCAAAGTTTTAGTTTTTGAGGGTAATAGCTACGTATGTTGAAAAAATGAAGATATTAGACTATTTTATGATTGCAAATTGTAAAGAATGTGATTAAAGGCTCTTTTCCTATTTCAAAATTTAGTTTTCGAGGGTAATAGCTACGTATGTTGAAAAAATGAAGATATTAGACTATTTTATGATTGCACATGGTAAAGAAAGTGCTTAAAGGCTCTTTTCCTATTTCAAAAGTTTTAGTTTTCGAGGGTAATAGCTACGTATGTTGAAAAAATGAAGATATTAGACTATTTTATGATTGCAAATGGTAAAGAATGTGATTAAAGGCTCTCTTCCTATTTCAAAAGTTTTCGTTCTTGAGGGTAATAGCTACGTATGTTGGAAAAATGAAGATATTAGACTATTTTATGAATGCAAATGGTAAAGAATGTGATTAAAGGCTCTTTTCCTATTTCAAAAGTTTTCGTTTTCGAGGGTAATAGCTACGTATGTTGGAAAAATGAAGATATTAGACTATTTTATGATTGCACATGGTAAATAATGTGATTAAAGGCTCTTTTCCTATGTCAAAAGTTTTAGTTTTCGAGGGTAATAGCTACCTATGTTGGAAAAATGAAGATATTAGACTATTTTATGATTGCAAATGGTAAAGAAAGTGCTTAAAGGCTCTTTTCCTATTTCAAAAGTTTTCGTTTTCGAGGGTAATAGCTACGTATGTTGGAAAAATGAAGATATTAGACTATTTTATGATTGCACATGGTAAAGAATGTGATTAAAGGCTCTTTTCCTATGTCAAAAGTTTTAGTTTTCGAGGGTAATAGCTACGTATGTTGAAAAAATGAAGATATTAGACTATTTTATGATTGCAAATGGTAAAGAAAGTGCTTAAAGGCTCTTTTCCTATTTCTAAAGTTTTAGTTTTCGAGTGGAGGGTAATAGCTACGTATGTTGCAAAAATGAAGATATTAGACTATTCTATGATTGCAAATGGTAAAGAATGTGATTAAAGGCTCTTTTCCTATTTCAAAAGTTTTTGTTTTCGAGGGTAATAGCTGCGTATGTTGGAAAAATGAAGATATTAGACTATTTTATGATTGCACATGGTAAAGAATGTGATTAAAGGCTCTTTTCCTATGTCAAAAGTTTTAGTTTTCGAGGGTAATAGCTACGTATGTTCAACAAATGAAGATATTAGACTATTTTATAATTGCAAATGGTAACGAATGTGATTAAAGGCTCTTTTCCTATGTCAAAAGTTTTAGTTTTCGAGGGTAATAGCTACGTATGTTGAAAAAATGAAGATATTAGACTATTTTATGATTGCAAATGGTAAAGAATGTGATTAAAGGCTCTTTTCCTATTTCAAAAGTTTTCGTTTTCGAGGGTAATAGCTACTTATGTTGGAAAAATGAAGATATTAGACAATTTTATGATTGCACATGGTAAAGAATGTGATTAAAGGCTCTTTTCCTATGTCAAAAGTTTTAGTTTTCGAGGGTAATAGCTACGTATGTTGAAAAAATGAAGATATTAGACTATTTTATGATTGCACATGGTAAATAAAGTGCTTAAAGGCTCTTTTCCTATTTCAAAAGTTTTAGTTTTCGAGGGTAATAGCTACGTATGTTGAAATCATGAAGATATTAGACTATTTTATGATTGCAAATGGTAAAGAATGTGATTAAAGGCTCTTTTCCTATGTCAAAAGTTTTAGTTTTCGAGGGTAATAGCTACGTATGTTGAAAAAATGAAGATATTAGACTATTTTATGATTGCAAACGGTAAAGAATGTGATTAAAGGCTCTTTTCCTATGTCAAAAGTTTTAGTTTTCGAGGGTAACAGCTACGTATGTTGAAAAAATGAAGATATTAGACTATTTTATGATTGCAAATGGTAAAGAATGTGATTAAAGGCTCTTTTCCTATTTCAAAATTTAGTTTTCGAGGGTAATAGCTACGTATGTTGAAAAAATGAAGATATTAGACTATTTTATGATTGCACATGGTAAAGAAAGTGCTTAAAGGCTCTTTTCCTATTTCAAAAGTTTTAGTTTTCGAGGGTAATAGCTACGTATGTTGAAAAAATGAAGATATTAGACTATTTTATGATTGCAAATGGTAAAGAATGTGATTAAAGGCTCTTTTCCTATTTCAAAAGTTTTCGTTTTCGAGGGTAATAGCTACGTATGTTGGAAAAATGAAGATATTAGACTATTTTATGATTGCAAATGGTAAAGAATGCGATTAAAGGCTCTTTTCCTATTTCAAAAGTTTTCGTTTTCGAGGGTAATAGCTACGTATGTTGGAAAAATGAAGATGTTAGACTATTTTATGATTGCACATGGTAAAGAATGTGATTAAAGGCTCTTTTCCTATGTCAAAAGTTTTAGTTTTCGAGGGTAATAGCTACGTATGTTGAAAAAATGAAGATATTAGACTATTTTATGATTGCAAATGGTAAAGAAAGTGCTTAAAGGCTCTTTTCCTATTTCAAAAGTTTTAGTTTTCGAGGGTAATAGCTACGTATGTTGAAAAAATGAAGATATTAGACTATTTTATGATTGCAAATGGTAAAGAATGTGATTATGGGCTCTTTTCCTATTTCAAAAGTTTTCGTTTTCGAGGGTAATAGCTTCGTATGTTGGAAAAATGGAGATATTAGACTATTTTATGATTGCAAATGGTAAAGAATGTGATTAAAGGCTCTTTTCCTATTTCAAAAGTTTTCGTTTTCGAGGGTAATAGCTACGTATGTTGGATAAATGAAGATATTAGACTATTTTATGATTGCACATGGTAAAGAATGTGATTAAAGGCTCTTTTCCTATGTTAAAAGTTTTAGTTTTTGAGGGTAATAGCTACGTATGTTGAAAAAATGAAGATATTAGACTATTTTATGATTGCAAATGGTAAGGAAAGTGCTTAAAGGCTCTTTTCCCATTTCTAAAGTTTTAGTTTTCGAGTCAAGGGTAATAGCTACGTATGTTGAAAAAATGAAGATATTAGACTATTTTATGATTGCAAATGGTAAAGAATGTGATTAAAGGCTCTTTTCCTATTTCAAAAGTTTTCGTTTTCGAGGGTAATAGCTGCGTATGTTGGAAAAATGAAGATATTAGACTATTTTATGATTGCACATGGTAAAGAATGTGATTAAAGGCTCTTTTCCTATGTCAAAAGTTTTAGTTTTCGAGGGTAATAGCTACGTATGTTTGAAAAATGAAGATATTAGACTATTTTATGATTGCACATGGTAAAGAAAGTGCTTAAAGGCTCCTTTCCTATTTCAAAAGTTTTAGTTTTCGAGGGTGATAGCTACGTATGTTGAAAAAATGAAGATATTAGACTATTTTATGATTGCACATGGTAAAGAAAGTGCTTAAAGGCTCTTTTCCTATTTCAAAAGTTTTAGTTTTCGAGGGTAATAGCTACGTATGTTGGAAAAATGAAGATATTAGACTATTTTATGATTGCACATGGTAAAGAAAGAGCTTAAAGGCTCTTTTCCTATTTCAATAGTTTTAGTTTTCGAGGGTAATAGCTACGTATGTTGAAAAAATGAAGATATTAGACTATTTTATGATTGCAAATGGTAAAGAATGTGATTAAAGGCTCTTTTCTTATGTCTAAAGTTTTAGTTTTCGAGGGTAATAGCTACGTATGTTGGAAAAATGAAGATATTAGACTATTTTATGATTGCACATGGTAAAGAAAGTGATTAAAGGCTCTTTTCCTATGTCAAAAGTTTTAGTTTTCGAGGGTAATAGCTACGTATGATGAAAAATTGAAGATATTAGACTATTTTATGATTGCACATGGTAAAGAAAGTGCTTAAAGGCACTTTTCATATTTCAAAAGTTTTAGTTTTCGAGGGTAATAGCTACGTATGTTGAAAAAATGAAGATATTAGACTATTTTATGATTGCAAATGGTAAAGAATGTGATTAAAGGCTCTTTTCCTATTTCAAAAGTTTTCGTATTCGAGGGTAATAGCTACGTATGTTGGAAAAATGAAGATATTAGACTATTTTATGATTGCACATGGTAAAGAATGTGATTAAAGGCTCTTTTCCTATGTCAAAAGTTTTAGTTTTCGAGGGTAATAGCTACGTATGTTGGAAAAATGAAGATATTAGACTATTTTATGATTGCACATGGTAAAGAAAGTGATTAAAGGCTCTTTTCCTATGTCAAAAGTTTTAGTTTTCGAGGGTAATAGCTACGTATGATGAAAAAATGAAGATATTAGACTATTTTATGATTGCACATGGTAAAGAAAGTGCTTAAAGGCTCTTTTCCTATTTCAAAAGTTTTAGTTTTCGAGGGTAATAGCTACGTATGTTGAAAAAATGAAGATATTAGACTATTTTATGATTGCAAATGGTAAAGAATGTGATTAAAGGCTCTTTTCCTATTTCAAAAGTTTTCGTTTTCGAGGGTAATAGCTACGTATGTTGAAAAAATGAAGATATTAGACTATTTTATGATTGCACATGGTAAAGAATGTGATTAAAGGCTCTTTTCCTATGTCAAAAGTTTTAGTTTTCGAGGGTAATAGCTACGTATGTTGACAAAATGAAGATATTAGACTATTTTATGATTGCAAATGGTAAAGAATGTGATTAAAGGCTCTTTTCCTATGTCAAAAGTTTTAGTTTTCGAGGGTAATAGCTATGTATGTTGAAAAAATAAAGATATTAGACTATTTTATGATTGTAAATGGTAAAGAATGTGATTAAAGGCTCTTTTCCTATGTCAAAAGTTTTAGTTTTCGAGGGTAATAGCTACGTATGTTGAAAAAATGAAGATATTAGACTATTTTATGATTGCAAATGGTAAAGAATGTGATTAAAGGCTCTTTTCCTATTTCAAAAGTTTTCGTTTTCGAGGGTAATAGCTACGTATGTTGGAAAAATGAAGATATTATACTATTTTATGATTTCACATGGTAAAGAATGTGATTAAAGGCTCATTTCCTATGTCAAAAGTTTTAGTTTTCGAGGGTAATAGCTACGTATGTTGAAAAAATGAAGATATTAGACTATTTTATGATTGCAAATGGTAAAGAATGTGATTAAAGGCTCTTTTCCTATGTCAAAAGTTATAGTTTTCGAGGGTAATAGCTACTTATGTTGAAAAAATGAAGATATTAGACTATTTTATAATTGCAAATGGTAACGAATGTGATTAAAGGCTCTTTTCCTATGTCAAAAGTTTTAGTTTTCGAGGGTAATAGCTACGTATGTTGAAAAAATAAAGATATTAGACTATTTTATGATTG
This sequence comes from Artemia franciscana, assembly GCF_032884065.1. Classification (NCBI taxonomy): domain Eukaryota; kingdom Metazoa; phylum Arthropoda; class Branchiopoda; order Anostraca; family Artemiidae; genus Artemia; species Artemia franciscana. The sequence goes on along the minus strand of NW_027063425.1, from coordinate 13,524 downwards.
CACATGGTAAAGAATGTGATTAAAGGCTCTTTTCCTATTTCAAAAGTTTAAGTTTTCGAGGGTAATAGCTACGTATGTTGGAAAAATGAAGATATTAGACTATTTTATGATTGCACATGGTAAAGAATGTGCTTAAAGGCTCTTTTCCTATGGCAAAAGTTTTCGTTTTCGAGGGTAATAGCTACGTATGTTGCAAAAATGAAGATATTAGACTATTTTATGATTGCACATGGTAAAGAATGTGATTAAAGGCTCTTTTCCTATGTCAAACGTTTTAGTTTTCGAGGGTAATAGCTACGTATGTTGAAAAAATGAAGATATTAGACTATTTTATGATTGCAAATGGTAAAGAATGTGATTAAAGGCTCTTTTCCTATTTCAATAGTTTTAGTTTTCGAGGGTAATAGCTACGTATGTTGAAAAAATGAAGATATTAGACTATTTTATGATTGCAAATGGTAAAGAATGTGATTAAAGGTTCTTTTCCTATTTCAAAAGTTTTCGTTTTTGAGGGTAATAGCTACGTATGTTGGAAAAATGAAGATATTAGACTATTTTATGATTGCAAATGGTAAGGAATGTGATTAAAGGCTCTTTTCCTATTTCAAAAGTTTTCGTTTTCGAGGGTAATAGCTACGTATGTTGGAAAAATGAAGATATTAGACTATTTTATGATTGCACATGGTAAAGAATGTGATTAAAGGCTCTTTTCCTATGTCAAAAGTTTTAGTTTTCGAGGGTAATAGCTACGTATGTTGAAAAAATGAAGATATTAGACTATTTCATGATTGCAAATGGTAAAGAAAGTGCTTAAAGGCTCTTTTCCTATTTCAAAAGTTTTAGTTTTCGAGGGTAATAGCTAGGTATGTCGAAAAAATGAAGATATTAGACTATTTTATGATTGCACATGGTAAAGAAAGTGCTTAAAGGCTCTTTTCCTATTTAAAAAGTTTTAGTTTTCGAGGGTAATAGCTACGTATGTTGAAAAAATGAAGATATTAGACTATTTTATGATTGCAAATGGTAAAGAATGTGATTATGGGCTCTTTTCCTATTTCAAAAGTTTTCGTTTTCGAGGGTAATAGCTACATATGTTGGAAAAATGGAGATATTAGACTATTTTATGATTGCAAATGGTAAAGAATGTGATTAAAGACTCTTTTCCTATTTCAAAAGTTTTCGTTTTCGAGGGTAATAGCTACGTATGTTGAAAAAATGAAGATATTAGACTATTTTATGATTGCACATGGTAAAGAAAGTGCTTAAAGGCTCTTTTCCTAATTCAAAAGTTTTCGTTTTCGAGGGTAATAGCTACGTATGTTGGAAAAATGAAGATATTAGACTATTTTATGATTGCACATGGTAAAGAATCTGATTAAAGGCTCTTTTCCTATGTCAAAAGTTTTAGTTTTCGAGGGTAATAGCTACGTATGTTGAAAAAATGAAGATATTAGACTATTTTATGATTGCAAATGGTAAAGAAAGTGCTTAAAGGCTCTTTTCCTATTTCAAAAGTTTTAGTTTTCGAGGGTAATAGCTACGTATGTTGAAAAAATGAAGATATTAGACTATTTTATGATTGCAAATGGTAAAGAATGTGATTATGGGCTCTTTTCCTATTTCAAAAGTTTTCGTTTTCGAGGGTAATAGCTACGTATGTTGGGAAAATGGAGATATTAGACTATTTTGTGATTGCAAATAGTAAAGAATGTGATTAAAGGCTCTTTTCCTATTTGAAAAGTTTTCGTTTTTGAGGGTAATAGCTACGTATGTTGGAAAAATGAAGATATTAGACTATTTTATGATTGCACATGGTAAAGAATGTGATTAAAGGCTCTTTTCCTATGTCAAAAGTTTTAGTTTTCGAGGTTAATAGCTACGTATGTTGAAAAAATAAAGATATTAGACTATTTTATGATTGCAAATGGTAAAGAAAGTGCTTAAAGGCTCTTTTCCTATTTCTAAAGTTTTAGTTTTCGAGTCGAGGGTAATAGCTACGTATGTTGAAAAAATGAAGATATTAGACTATTTTATGATTGCAAATGGTAAAGAATGTGATTAAAGGCTCTTTTCCTATTTCAAAAGTTTTCGTTTTCGAGGGTAATAGCTGCGTATGTTGGAAAAATGAAGATATTAGACTATTTTATGATTGCACATGGTAAAGAATGTGATTAAAGGCTCTTTTCCTATGTCAAAAGTTTTAGTTTTCGAGGGAAAAGAGCCTTTAATCACATTCTTTACCATTTGCAATCATAAAATTGTCTAATATCTTCATTTTTTCAACATACGTAGCTATTACCCTCGAAAAAAAAAACTTTTGAAATAGGAAAAGAGCCTTTAATCACATTCTTTACCATTTACAATCATAAAATAGTCTAATATCTTCATTTTTTCAACGTTCGTAGCTATTACCCTCGAAAACTAAAACTTTTGACATAGGAAAAGAGCCTTTAATCACATTCTTTACCATTTGCAATCATAAAATAGTCTAATATCTTCATTTTTTCAACATACGTAGCTATTACCCTCGAAAACTAAAACTTTTGACATAGGAAAAGAGCCTTTAATCACATTCTTTACCATGTGCAATCATAAAATAGTCTAATATCTTCATTTTTTCAACAGACATAGCTATTACCCTCGAAAACTAAAACTTTTGAAATAGGAAAAGAGCCTTTAATCACATTCTTTACCATGTGCAATCATAAAATTGTCTAATATCTTCATTTTTTCCACAACAAAGCTATTACCCTCGAAAACTAAAACTTTTAAAATAGGAAAAGAGCCTTTAATCACATTCTTTACCATTTGCAATCATTAAATAGTCTAATATCTTCATTTTTTCAACATACGTAGCTATTACCCCCGAAAACTAAAACTTTTGAAATAGGAAAAGAGCCTTTAATCACATTCTTTACCATTTGCAATCATAAAATAGTCTAATATCTTCATTTTTTCAACATACGTAGCTATTACCCTCGAAAACTAAAACTTTTGAAATAGGAAAAGAGCCTTTAATCACATTCTTTACCATGTGCAATCATAAAATAGTCTAATATCTTCATTTTTTCAACATACGTAGCTATTACCCTCAAAAACTAAAACTTTTGAAATAGGAAAAGAGCCTTTAATCACATTATTTACCATGTGCAATCATTAAATAGTCTAATATCTTCATTTTTTCAACATACGTAGCTATTACCCCCGAAAACTAAAACTTTTGAAATAGGAAAAGAGCCTTTAATCATATTCTTTACCATTTGCAATCATAAAATAGTCTAATATCTTCATTTTTTCAACATACGTAGCTATTACCCTCGAAAACTAAAACTTTTGAAATAGGAAAAGAGCCTTTAATCACATTCTTTACCATTTGCAATCATAAAATAGTCTAATATCTTCATTTTTTCAACATACGTAGCTATTACCCTCAAAAACTAAAACATTTGAAATAGGAAAAGAGCCTTTAATCACATTCTTTACCATTTGCAATCATAAAATAGTCTAATATCTTCATTTTTTCAACATACGTAGCTATTACCCTCGAAAACTAAAACTATTGAAATAGGAAAAGAGCCTTTAATCACATTCTTTACCATTTGCAATCATAAAATAGTCTAATATCTTCATTTTTTTAACATACGTAGCTATTACCCCCGAAAACTAAAACTTTTGAAATAGGAAAAGAGCCTTTAATAAATTCTTTACCATGTGCAATCATAAAATCGTCTAATATCTTCATTTTTTCAACATACGTAGCTATTACCCTCGAAAACTAAAACTTTTGAAATAGGAAAAGAGCCTTTAATCACATTCTTTACCATTTGCAATCATAAAATAGTCTAATATTTTCATTTATTCAACATACGTAGCTATTAACCTCGAAAACTAAAACTTTTAAAATAGGAAACGAGCCTTTAATCACATTCTTAACTATTTGCAATCATAAAATTGTCTAATATCTTAATTTTTTCAACATACGTAGCTATTACCATCGAAAAATAAAACTTTTGAAATAGGAAAAGAGCCTTTAATCACATTCTTTACCATTTGCAATCATAAAATAGTCTAATATCTTCATTTTTTCAAGATACGTAGCTATTACCCTCGAAAACTAAAACTTTTAAAATAGGAAAAGAGCCTTTAATCACATTCTTTACCATTTGCAATCATAAAATTGTCTAATATCTTCATTTTTTCAACATACGTAGCTATTACCCTCGAAAAAAAAAAACTTTTGAAATAGGAAAAGAGCCTTTAATCACATTCTTTACCATTTGCAATCATAAAACAGTTTAATATCTTCATTTTTTCAACGTACGTAGCTATTACCCTCGAAAACTAAAACTTTTGACATAGGAAAAGAGCCTTTAATCACATTCTTTACCATTTGCAATCATAAAATAGTCTAATATCTTCATTTTTTCAACATACGTAGCTATTACCCTCGAAAACTAAAACTTTTGACATAGGAAAAGAGCCTTTAATCACATTCTTTACCATGTGCAATCATAAAATAGTCTAATATCTTCATTTTTTCCACAGACATAGCTATTACCCTCGAAAACTAAAACTTTTGAAATAGGAAAAGAGCCTTTAATCACATTCTTTACCATGTGCAATCATAAAATTGTCTAATATCTTCATTTTTTCCACAACAAAGCTATTACCCTCGAAAACTAAAACTTTTAAAATAGGAAAAGAGCCTTTAATCACATTCTTTACCATTTGCAATCATTAAATAGTCTAATATCTTTATTTTTTCAACATACGTAGCTATTACCCCCGAAAACTAAAACTTTTGAAATAGGAAAAGAGCCTTTAATCACATTCTTTACCATTTGCAATCATAAAATAGTCTAATATCTTCATTTTTTCAACATACGTAGCTATTACCCTCGAAAACTAAAACTTTTGAAATAGGAAAAGAGCCTTTAATCACATTCTTTACCATGTGCAATCATAAAATAGTCTAATATCTTCATTTTTTCAACATACTTAGCTAATTCCCTGAAAAACTAAAACTTTCGAAATAGGAAAAGAGCCTTTAATCACATTCTTTACCATGTGCAATCATTAAATAGTCTAATATCTTCATTTTTTCAACATACGTAGCTATTACCCCCGAAAACTAAAACTTTTGAAATAGGAAAAGAGCCTTTAATCACATTCTTTACCATTTGCAATCATAAAATAGTCTAATATCTTCATTTTTTCAACATACGTTGCTATTACCCTCGAAAACTAAAACTTTTGAAATAGGAAAAGAGCCTTTAATCACATTCTTTACCATTTGCAATCATAAAATAGTCTAATATCTTCATTTTTTCAACATACGTAGCTATTACCCTCAAAAACTAAAACATTTGAAATAGGAAAAGAGCCTTTAATCACATTCTTTACCATTTGCAATCATAAAATAGTCTAATATCTTCATTTTTTCAACATACGTAGCTATTACCCTCGAAAACTAAAACTATTGAAATAGGAAAAGAGCCTTTAATCACATTCTTTACCATTTGCAATCATAAAATAGTCTAATATCTTCATTTTTTCAACATACGTAGCTATTACCCTTAAAACTAAAACTTTTAAAATAGGAAAAGAGCCTTTAATCACATTCTTTACCATTTGCAATCATAAAATAGTCTAATATCTTCATTTTTTCAACATACGTAGCTATTACCCTCGAAAACTAAAACTTTTGAAATAGGAAAAGACCCTTTAATAACATTCTTTACCATGTGCAATCATAAAATCGTCTAATATCTTCATTTTTTCAACATACGTAGCTATTACCCTCGAAAACTAAAACTTTTGAAATAGGAAAAGAGCCTTTAATCACATTCTTTACCATTTGCAATCATAAAATAGTCTAATATTTTCATTTATTCAACATATGTAGCTATTATCCTCGAAAACTAAAACTTTTAAAATAGGAAAAGAGCCTTTAATCACATTCTTAACCATTTGCAATCATAAAATTGTCTAATATCTTCATTTTTTCAACATACGTAGCTATTACCATCGAAAAATAAAACTTTTGAAATAGGAAAAGAGCCTTTAATCACATTCTTAACCATTTGCAATCATAAAATAGTCTAATATCTTCATTTTTTCAACATACGTAGCTATTACCCTCGAAAACTAAAACTTTTGAAATGGGAAAAGAGCCTTTAATCACATTCTTTACCATGAGCAATCATAAAATTGTCTAATATCTTCATTTTTTCAACATACGTAGCTATTACCCTCGAAAACTAAAACTTTTGAAATAGGAAAAGAGCCTTTAATCACATTCTTTACCATTTGCAATCATAAAATAGTCTAAAATCTTCATTTTTTCAACATACGTAGCTATTACCCTCGAAAACTAAAACTTTTGAAATAGGAAAAGAGCCTTTAATCACATTCTTTACCATTTGCAATCATAAAATAGTCTAAAATCTTCATTTTTTCAACATACGTAGCTATTACCCTCGAAAACTAAAACTTTTGAAATAGGAAAAGAGCCTTTAATCACATTCTTTACCATTTGCAATCATAAAATAGTCTAATATCTTCATTTTTTCAACATACGTAGTTATTACCCTCGAAAACTAAAACTTTTGACATAGGAAAAGAGCCTTTAATCACATTCTGTACCATTTGCAACCATAAAATAGTCTAATATCTTCTTTTTTTCAACATACGTAGCTATTACCCTCGAAAACTAAAACTTTTGAAATAGGAAAAGAGCCTTTAATCACATTCTTTACCATTTGCAATCATAAAATAGTCTAATATCTTAATTTTTTCAACATACGTAGCTATTACCCTCGAAAACTAAAACTTTTCAAATAGGAAAAGAGCCTTTAATCACATTCTTTACCATTTGCAATCATAAAATAGTCTAATATCTTCATTTTTTCCGCAGACATAGCTATTACCCTCAAAAACTAAAACTTTTGAAATAGGAAAAGAGCCTTTAATCACATTCTTTACCATTTGCAATCATAAAATAGTCTAATATCTTCATTTTTTCAACATACGTAGCTATTACCCTCGAAAACTAAAACTATTGAAATAGGAAAAGAGCCTTTAATCACATTCTTTACCATTTGCAATCATAAAATAGTCTAATATCTTCATTTTTTCAACAAACGTAGCTATTACCCCAGAAAACTAAAACTTTTAAAATAGGAAAATAGCCTTTAATCACATTCTTTACCATTTGCAATCATAAAATAGTCTAATATCTTCATATTTTCAACATACGTAGCTATTACCCTCGAAAACTAAAACTTTTGAAATAGGAAAAGAGCCTTTAATCACATTCTTTACCATTTGCAATCATAAAATAGTCTAATATCTTCATTTTTTCAACATACGTAGCTATTACCCTCGAAAACTAAAACTATTGAAATAGGAAAAGAGCCTTTAATCACATTCTTTACCATTTGCAATCATAAAATAGTCTAATATCTTCATTTTTTCAACAAACGTAGCTATTACCCCAGAAAACTAAAACTTTTAAAATAGGAAAATAGCCTTTAATCACATTCTTTACCATTTGCAATCATAAAATAGTCTAATATCTTCATTTTTTCAACATACGTAGCTATTACCATCGAAAAATAAAACTTTTGACATAGGAAAAGAGCCTTTAATCACATTCTTTACCATGTGCAATCATAAAATTGTCTAATATCTTCATTTTTTCAACATACGTAGCTATTACCATCGAAAACTAAGACTTTTGAAATAGGAAAAGAGCCTTTAATCACATTCTTTACCATTTGCAATCATAAAATAGTCTAATATCTTCATTTTTTCAACATACGTAGCTATTACCCTCGAAAACTAAAACTTTTGAAATAGGAAAAGAGCCTTTTATCACATTCTTTACCATTTGCAATCATAAAATAGTCTAATATCTTCATTTTTTCAACATACGTAGCTATTACCCTCGAAAACTAAAACTTTTGAAATAGGAAAAGAGCCTTTAATCACATTCTTTACCATTTGCAATCATAAAATAGTCTAAAATCTTCATTTTTTCAACATACGTAGCTATTACCCTCGAAAACTAAAACTTTTGAAATAGGAAAAGAGCCTTTAATCACATTCTTTACCATTTGCAATCATAAAATAGTCTAATATCTTCATTTTTTCAACATACGTAGCTATTACCCTCGAAAACTAAAACTTTTGACATAGGAAAAGAGCCTTTAATCACATTATTTACCATTTGCAACCATAAAATAGTCTAATATCTTCTTTTTTTCAACATACGTAGCTATTACCCTCGAAAACTAAAACTTTTGAAATAGGAAAAGAGCCTTTAATCACATTCTTTACCATTTGCAATCATAAAATAGTCTAATATCTTAATTTTTTCAACATACGTAGCTATTACCCTCGAAAACTAAAACTTTTAAAATAGGAAAAGAGCCTTTAATCACATTCTTTACCATTTGCAATCATAAAATAGTCTAATATCTTCATTTTTTCCGCAGACATAGCTATTACCCTCAAAAACTAAAACTTTTGAAATAGGAAAAGAGCCTATAATCACACTCTTTACCATTTGCAATCATAAAATAGTCTAATATCTTCATTTTTTCAACATACGTAGCTATTACCCTCGAAAACTAAAACTTTTGAAATTTAAAAAGAGCCTTTAATCACATTCTTTACCATTTGCAATCATAAAATAGTCTAATATCTTCGTTTTTCAACATACGTAGCTATTACCCTCGAAAACTAAAACTGTTGAAATAGGAAAAGAGCCTTTAATCACATTCTTTACCATTTGCAATCATAAAATAGTCTAATATCTTCATTTTTTCAACATACGTAGCTATTATCCTCGAAAACTAAAACTTTTGAAATAGGAAAAGAGCCTTTAATCACATTCTTTACCATGTGCAATCATAAAATTGTCTAATATCTTCATTTTTCCACAGACAAAGCAATTACCCTCGAAAACTAAAACTTTTAAAATAGGAAAAGAGCCTTTAATCACATTCTTTACCATTTGCAATCATAAAATAGTCTAATATCTTCATTTTTTCAACATACGTAGCTATTACCCCCGAAAACTAAAACTTTTGAAATAGGAAAAGAGCCTTTAATCACATTCTTTAACATTTGCAATCATAAAATAGTCTAATATCTTCATTTTTTCAACATACGTAGCTATTACCCTCGAAAACTAAAACTTTTGAAATAGGAAAAGAGCCTTTAATCACATTCTTTACCATGTGCAATCATAAAATAGTCTAATATCTTCATTTTTTCAACTTACGTTGCTATTACCCTCGAAAACTAAAACTTTTGACATAGGAAAAGAGCCTTTAATCACATTCTTTACCATGTGCAATCATAAAATTGTCTAATATCTTCATTTTTTCAACATACGTAGCTATTACCATCGAAAAATAAAACTTTTGACATAGGAAAAGAGCCTTTAATCATATTCCTTACCATTTGCAATCATAAAATAGTCTAATATCTTCATTTTTTCAACATACGTAGCTATTACCCTCGAAAACTAAAACTTTTGAAATAGGAAAAGAGCCTTTAATCACATTCTTTACCATGTGCAATCATAAAATAGTCTAATATCTTCATTTTTTCAACATACGTAGCTATTACCCTCGAAAACTAAAACTTTTGAAATAGGAAGAGAGCCTTTAATCACATTCTTTACCATGTACAATCATAAAATAGTCTAATATCTTCATTTTTTCAACATACGTTGCTATTACCCTCGAAAACTAAAACTTTTGACATAGAAAAAGAGCCTTTAATCACATTCTTTACCATTTGCAATCATAAAATAGTCTAATATCTTCATTTTTTCCACAGACATAGCTATTACCCTCAAAAACTAAAATTTTTGAAATAGGAAAAGAGCCTTTAATCACATTATTTACCATTTGCAATCATAAAATAGTCTAATATCTTCATTTTTTCAACATACGTAGCTATTACCCTCGAAAACTAAAACTATTGAAATAGGAAAAGAGCCTTTAATCACATTCTTTACCATTTGCAATCATAAAATAGTCTAATATCTTCATTTTTTCAACATACGTAGCTATTATCCTCGAAAACTAAAACTTTTGAAATAGGAAAAGAGCCTTTAATCACATTCTTTACCATGTGCAATCATAAAATTGTCTAATATCTTCATTTTTTCCACAGACAAAGCGATTACCCTCGAAAACTAAAACTTTTAAAATAGGAAAAGAGCCTTTAATCACATTCTTTACCATTTGCAATCATAAAATAGTCTAATATCTTCATTTTTTCAACATACGTAGCTATTACCCCCGAAAACTAAAACTTTTGAAATAGGAAAAGAGCCTTTAATCACATTCTTTAACATTTGCAATCATAAAATAGTCTAATATCTTCATTTTTTCAACATACGTAGCTATTACCCTCGAAAACTAAAACTTTTGAAATAGGAAAAGAGCCTTTAATCACATTCTTTACCATGTGCAATCATAAAATAGTCTAATATCTTCATTTTTTCAACTTACGTTGCTATTACCCTCGAAAACTAAAACTTTTGACATAGGAAAAGAGCCTTTAATCACATTCTTTACCATGTGCAATCATAAAATTGTCTAATATCTTCATTTTTTCAACATACGTAGCTATTACCATCGAAAAATAAAACTTTTGACATAGGAAAAGAGCCTTTAATCATATTCCTTACCATTTGCAATCATAAAATAGTCTAATATCTTCATTTTTTCAACATACGTAGCTATTACCCTCGAAAACTAAAACTTTTGAAATAGGAAAAGAGCCTTTAATCACATTCTTTACCATGTGCAATCATAAAATTGTCTAATATCTTAATTTTTTCCACAGACAAAGCTATTACCCTCGAAAACTAAAACTTTTAAAATAGGAAAAGAGCCTTTAATCACATTCTTTACCATTTGCAATCATAAAATAGTCTAATATCTTCATTTTTTCAACATACGTAGCTATTACCCTCGAAAACTAAAACTTTTGAAATGGGAAAAGAGCCTTTAATCACATTCTTTACCATTTGCAATCATAAAATAGTCTAATATCTTCATTTTTTCCGCAGACATAGCTATTACCCTCAAAAACTAAAACTTTTGAAATAGGAAAAGAGCCTTTAATCACACTCTTTACCATTTGCAATCATAAAATAGTCTAATATCTTCATATTTTCAACATACGTAGCTATTACCCTCGAAAACTAAAACTTTTGAAATAGGAAAAGAGCCTTTAATCACATTCTTTACCATTTGCAATCATAAAATAGTCTAATATCTTCATTTTTTCAACATACGTAGCTATTACCCTCGAAAACTAAAACTATTGAAATAGGAAAAGAGCCTTTAATCACATTCTTTACCATTTGCAATCATAAAATAGTCTAATATCTTCATTTTTTCAACAAACGTAGCTATTACCCCAGAAAACTAAAACTTTTAAAATAGGAAAATAGCCTTTAATCACATTCTTTACCATTTGCAATCATAAAATAGTCTAATATCTTCATTTTTTCAACATACGTAGCTATTACCATCGAAAAATAAAACTTTTGACATAGGAAAAGAGCCTTTAATCACATTCTTTACCATGTGCAATCATAAAATTGTCTAATATCTTCATTTTTTCAACATACGTAGCTATTACCATCGAAAACTAAGACTTTTGAAATAGGAAAAGAGCCTTTAATCACATTCTTTACCATTTGCAATCATAAAATAGTCTAATATCTTCATTTTTTCAACATACGTAGCTATTACCCTCGAAAACTAAAACTTTTGAAATAGGAAAAGAGCCTTTTATCACATTCTTTACCATTTGCAATCATAAAATAGTCTAATATCTTCATTTTTTCAACATACGTAGCTATTACCCTCGAAAACTAAAACTTTTGAAATAGGAAAAGAGCCTTTAATCACATTCTTTACCATTTGCAATCATAAAATAGTCTAAAATCTTCATTTTTTCAACATACGTAGCTATTACCCTCGAAAACTAAAACTTTTGAAATAGGAAAAGAGCCTTTAATCACATTCTTTACCATTTGCAATCATAAAATAGTCTAATATCTTCATTTTTTCAACATACGTAGCTATTACCCTCGAAAACTAAAACTTTTGACATAGGAAAAGAGCCTTTAATCACATTATTTACCATTTGCAACCATAAAATAGTCTAATATCTTCTTTTTTTCAACATACGTAGCTATTACCCTCGAAAACTAAAACTTTTGAAATAGGAAAAGAGCCTTTAATCACATTCTTTACCATTTGCAATCATAAAATAGTCTAATATCTTAATTTTTTCAACATACGTAGCTATTACCCTCGAAAACTAAAACTTTTAAAATAGGAAAAGAGCCTTTAATCACATTCTTTACCATTTGCAATCATAAAATAGTCTAATATCTTCATTTTTTCCGCAGACATAGCTATTACCCTCAAAAACTAAAACTTTTGAAATAGGAAAAGAGCCTATAATCACACTCTTTACCATTTGCAATCATAAAATAGTCTAATATCTTCATTTTTTCAACATACGTAGCTATTACCCTCGAAAACTAAAACTTTTGAAATTTAAAAAGAGCCTTTAATCACATTCTTTACCATTTGCAATCATAAAATAGTCTAATATCTTCGTTTTTCAACATACGTAGCTATTACCCTCGAAAACTAAAACTGTTGAAATAGGAAAAGAGCCTTTAATCACATTCTTTACCATTTGCAATCATAAAATAGTCTAATATCTTCATTTTTTCAACATACGTAGCTATTATCCTCGAAAACTAAAACTTTTGAAATAGGGAAAAGAGCCTTTAATCACATTCTTTACCATGTGCAATCATAAAATTGTCTAATATCTTCATTTTTTCCACAGACAAAGCAATTACCCTCGAAAACTAAAACTTTTAAAATAGGAAAAGAGCCTTTAATCACATTCTTTACCATTTGCAATCATAAAATAGTCTAATATCTTCATTTTTTCAACATACGTAGCTATTACCCCCGAAAACTAAAACTTTTGAAATAGGAAAAGAGCCTTTAATCACATTCTTTAACATTTGCAATCATAAAATAGTCTAATATCTTCATTTTTTCAACATACGTAGCTATTACCCTCGAAAACTAAAACTTTTGAAATAGGAAAAGAGCCTTTAATCACATTCTTTACCATGTGCAATCATAAAATAGTCTAATATCTTCATTTTTTCAACTTACGTTGCTATTACCCTCGAAAACTAAAACTTTTGACATAGGAAAAGAGCCTTTAATCACATTCTTTACCATGTGCAATCATAAAATTGTCTAATATCTTCATTTTTTCAACATACGTAGCTATTACCATCGAAAAATAAAACTTTTGACATAGGAAAAGAGCCTTTAATCATATTCCTTACCATTTGCAATCATAAAATAGTCTAATATCTTCATTTTTTCAACATACGTAGCTATTACCCTCGAAAACTAAAACTTTTGAAATAGGAAAAGAGCCTTTAAT